>NW_006408718.1:744165-760955 GCF_000296735.1 Chrysochloris asiatica
AAAGTGTCTTTGTTATATTTTTAGAATAGTAACATAAATGCTTGGTAAAGTGGAGGGTCATCAAAAAATGAAGACCCCTAAAATATGGACTGACACAGTGGCTTCAACAATGGGCTCAAGCATGACGACAACTGTGAGGACAGTGGCGAACCAGGCAGAGTTTCGTCCCGTTGTGCATAGGGGTTTTTGTGAGTCAGAAATGACATGATGGCGCTGAACTACAACAAAACAAACTTGGTATTTGTGAACTGTATTATCCGTAAGTATATCTCTCTTTGCTCACAGTTCTGTCACATTTCCTTTTTTTGGTTCTGTGGAAATTCAGAAAAAAGGTAATTTTCTGGAAAAGAATTTGAGTTTTTTATTACAGAAAGCGGTTCTTCTTCCTCCAAGATGTCACTCCAGTAAATGTGTTCTCTGACCACGCCCTCTCCCATCACTCTCCTCCACTGTTCTGCAGTTTTTGATTAATTCTGGTGACTTGTTTAATTTATCAGTAAAAGTACTTCTTGTTAATTGGCATCAAGTGGGCTCTAAAAGTTTGTGAAAACATTGGAATGAAAAATGATGGCATTTCCCTGAGAACTTTTAGAGGCCCTTTGTAGAACAGAATAAAACGCTGTCCAATCCAGGTCATCTTTGGGATGGCTGAGATGTTTGAGTTCTTTGCTGAGGCTACTGTGTTGACCCATCACATGGAAAATTCCCTTGTTTGTGTCAGTCTCTACCTTATAAAACACTATGTCTATTCTAGCAAATGGTCTTTCACAATGACCTGCTCATTTGTCAAATGGTGTTGACTTGCACATTGCTGTGTTGTTAGAAGCTATACCACTGGTATTTCCAGTACCAGCAAGTTAACTCATCATGGACAGGTTTCAGAGAACTTCCAAACTCAGGCCAGCTAGGAAGAAAGGCCGGGGAATCTGCTTCTGAAAATCTTATGTCAGATGGCAGGAAATTGTTCAGGATTTCAAGTTTCCAATATATATGGAAAGCAGGATCACCAGTTACCGTAGGGCTCATGGATTCGTAGCATGGCCCTCAGCTAGAAATGACCTCAGATTTTGATGTATAGAGAGAGTTGTGCTGTGGCACTGTGGGTTAATGCGCTGGACTGCCAGGTCAGTTAGAACTGCAAGGTCCATGGTTTAAGCTCATCAGCGGCTCCAGTAAATTTCTTTAAAAAAATAAAAGGGTGGAGAGACCATTATTTTTAAGATCTTACTACTTCTATGTTAGGTTTAATGAATTCTTGCTGGAATCCCAGCCTTGCACTATGATTTCTGCATATATTATGCACTGATTTCACAGAGCAGTCATACAAATAATGCATTTTATGTATAAGCAACTGGCTCAAGGTCATACAGCTATGGAAGAGAGGAAGTGAGGTGTAAACCACATGGCCTAGCTCAGGAGCTTGGTTCTTAACCACTACCTTTGTGGCTTCTGATCATGTCATCTACCAGCAGTTTATTTTCAGATTTAATTGGCCACAAGCAATCTTTAAAAGAAGTCCTGGTGGGGCACTGGATAAGCACTCAACTTCTAACTGAGAGACCATCCAGTTAGAACTGTCCAGCATCTCTGTGACAGAAAGATCTGGTGATTTGCTCCTGCAAAGACTACAGCCTAGAACACTATATGGGGACAGTTCTATGCTGTCACATGGAGTTGTGACACAACAGTGACAACAGAATCGTAGAAACAGTCCTAATTTATCAGATAATGTTTGGGAGCAGATTGGCAACAACAAGGAAAATACTCAATGAAATAGACAAACAGAATAGCGGTGATGATGAACCCAATCATAGAAGTCATGAAGATGGCTCAGGAGCGGGCAGTGTTTCATTCATAAGGTTGCCATGAATTGAAGCAAATGCAAAAAGAACTAACAACTGGATAATCACAAGCCTCTTTTGTTTACTGAACACCATGTAGACCTGTCTTCAATTTCTTCGGAGAGGTGGATCAGTCAAGGTTCCCTCTGGAACGTCACAAAGATGAGCTTTGGCTAAGATAATATAAAAGGAATCTATTAGACAAACTGACTTGTTGATCAGTTTGTCGTACTTTGGTGGCTTGCGTGCTGCTGTGAACTAGAAACTATGCCAGCGGTGTTTTAAATACCAGCAGGGTCACCCATGGTAGACAGGATTCAGAGGTTCAGCCGAACTAAGACAGACTAGGAAGAAGGAGAGGCAGAGATCATTCAAAAGCAGCTGCAACACTGCTAGGGAACTGCCAAAAACCCTAAGGTGCATTCAGAAAAGAACATGGAATAAGGGATATCATTGCTGATGTCAGATGGATCTTGGCTGAAAGCAGAGGCTACCAGATAGATGCTTATTTGTGTTTTATTGAATATGCAAATGCTTTTGACTGTATGGATCATGACAAGCTATGAATAACATTGGGAAGAACAGCTATTCCATAACTCTTAATTGTGCTCATAAGTTACCTTTACATTAATCAAGAAGCAGTTGTTCAAACAAAACAAGGGGTTACTGCATGATTGAAAATCAGGAAAGGTGTGCACCAGGCTGGATTCTTTGGCCATACTTATTAAATATGTGTACTGAACAAATAATCTGAGAAGCTGGATTATATGAAGAAGAACGTGGCATCAGGTTTGGAAGAAGACTCATTAACAACCTGTGATATGCAGATGATACAACCTTGCTTGTTGAAAGCGAAGCAGATATGCCCCATTTTGTATGTGTGTATGTGGGTGTATTCTTGCATCGGATCACAATTTGGAGTCTTGGGAGAAGGAATCTGGTTGGTCACTATCAGGTCATATGCTCTCCCAGTGATTATAGAAAATTGTGAGAGGAAGTTTCTGGTACAAGGAGCCACTAGGAAACTTTGAGCCTTGGTGTGGTGCTGTAAGATAAGCATCATACTAGTAACCAAAATGTCAGCAGCTGAAACCCACAAGCCACTCCTGAAACCCTTCACAGGGTCACTATGAGTCAGAACTGACTTGATGGCACACAACAACAACAGGTGTCTTTAGACTTTAGTACTGAGAGTGAGGGACCTCTGGATTTACTACTGATAAAAACAGAATTGAGAATAGGTATGTGAAAATGGGACATGCAAAGAAAGAGAGGGGCCTGGTTTGAAAACGATTACAGTATATGGTAATATAGATTTAAATTTGTGAAATGGAAGAGGGGACGAGGAGGAAAACAGCCCCAGCCGTTGTTTTTATTCTCTCTTGTTCTCTAGGTTCTCAACCATCCACTCATGCCCCAAGCAGATTTTGCCAAGGTTGGGCATTAAAGATTGCCTGTCTACATGTCTGCATCATCCATCTGTCAGCTTGTTGTACTAGGGTGGCTTGTGTGTTCTTGTGATACTGGAGCTATACTACCAATATTTCAAATACTCACAGGGTCACCCATGGCGGACAAGTTTGAGCGAAACTTCCAAACTAAGACAGACTAGGGGAAATGATCTGATTGGTATACTTCTGAAAATTAACCAGTGGATTAAAACAGAATATTGTCAGATAGAGTGCTGGGAGATGAGATCCTAGTTTGGAAAGCACTTAAAATGCACAGTGGCCACAGTGATGGACTCAAGCGTACCGAAGGTGTGGACCAGATAACATCGTCTGTTGTCCATGGGGCCACCATACGTCACAGCCAACTTAACAACAACAACAACAGCCTTTACGTGTCCATCTTCTGACCCGTAGATCTTCAACGACTCCTTCATTTCTTGTCTGAAATCCTAAAATCTCATCCCCATATCATTTTGTCCTCAGTATTTTCAGTCCAAATAATCTTACTGATGAAGAAGATTGAAGCGAGGAAGGTTCATCTTTTTAATGTAAACCTCATTTCAGAAGTAGACTGTTGCCCTTGATTACAAGCAAAATAAAACTAATATTAGCTTGAATTTGTTTTACTGTTAATATTATTTACTTTCTGAAAACAGACTCACCCCAATTAACGCTGTGAATTGTCTGCCCTGTAATGACCAGATATTCTTATTCCATTCCATTATTGAAATCATTTGCATAGTAATTATGGTTTAGCTATATTGGTAATTGGAAACGTTTGCCTTCTGGTAATGTTGTACCGTGGGTTCTCATTAATCACATGTAAAACCTTGCCAGATGGAAGAATTTGGGAAGTTCAGCAATACCCTCCCACTAAACTCACGGTCATTCCTAAGCTCTCATTTTAGGTTCAAAACCAGTATTTCAGTTTGCACTATCATCACCCCCTTTATTTTTATTTTTAAAACATTCTGAAACCACTCATGCATGGAGAAACAATACAAACTGTAAATGTGATTGCTTCAGCAAAATTTTGCTTAAAAATCCAGTAGTGCCAATTACCCATACTGTCCTCGCCCCTCTTCCCCTTTCCACCCTCTCGCTATATAACAACTTAAAGCTTGAAACAAGTACTATAGGTCATGAAGGCAATTGTTGTTGTTAAGCGCTGCTGAGTCAGTGCCAACTCATAGCAACTCTGTGTAGGGTTTCTGAGGAGCTCCTTTCAGTCTGAAGGAGAAGGATGAGGCTGTTTGTTCTTGTAAACATTTATCGTTCTGAAAACCTGATAGGGTCACTACGATTCACAGTCGACTCAATGGCAGTGTTGTCATATGTGTGTATGTGTGTGTGTGTGACACAATAGTTAAGCCTTAGTTAAGTCTTTCTGAGACTCCAAGGTAGAAAAGACCTTGCTTGTGATCTGCTTCTATAAAGATCGCAGTAAGAAAACTTATTGGGCCAGTTTTCTTCTATCCCACCAGATCACTTGGAATAGACAACGACTCCATGGCACCTAACAACAGTGGAAATATAGTTTTGACAGCTGTAACAGGCACCCAAAAGAACAGTGTCTTGGACAAGACGATGTTTCTTATTCATATAACTGCTGGGGACAGCATAAGCAGACCCTGGGTTGATCAGTGGCAGCCTCATTAAACTGCCTCTGGATATAATCAGTTTAACCCAGATGCTCTCCTTCCTCCTGAAAGTAGCATTTTCTATATAGATAAATGAAGCCCGGTGCCTGAGATCTTGCTCACAAACAAAAGTTTGCAAAGTGTACAGAGACAGCTTGGCTCCTTTCAGGAACCTTGCTTTATGTTAAGTATCCTTGAGAAACATCATGTCACTGCTCTAGATCATTTAAGCCTAAAAATTAATATATAACAGCTTGATTGAACCTTTTTTCTGTAAAAATAAAAATGTTAAATTGTTAAGAAAAACTATGAAAATATTTTTAAAAGTTGTTCCTGTGAATCATTATGTCCTGCTTTGAATGATTAATCACATTTCAGTTCCATATCCTGTCTTAATCACATCCTCCCTTTGTGAAATTACATCCTCCCTTTGTGAATTACATCCTTCCTTTGTAACAAATCCCTCCCTAAAAAAGAGAATAAAAGACTGAGGTAGAGTTAGATCTGTGTGCAATGCTGTGCAATGCTAAGCAATATGTTTGCAGATCTGTCTACCTGCCAGTTTGCATCATATCTACGTGTCTGTCTTTTTTGTATATATTTTGTCTCTCTCTTTCTCTATCCCTTTTGCCGCCATATCTCCCTTCTTTGTGACACCCACACTTCCTTGCCGAGGCTGGAACCCGACAGGACCTCGACACATAACAGCCTACATCAGGGACGCAGATGCCTTCTATTTTGTTGCTCTTCATTCTTGTGTGTGTGAGGTACTCTTGTCAACTTGATCCAAGGTAGACCACCATCATATCTACAGTGTAACAGTTGTAGTTGTTAAGTGCTGTCCAGTCAGTTCTGACTCAGAGTGACCCTGTATAGGGTTTCTGAGGAGCAGCTTCTATGCTTGAACCACCAACCTTGCAATTAGTCATCCAGGACTTATTCTACAGGAACAGAGAGGAAAAAAGGAAGGTGAGAACACATATCATTTAACAGCCTGCTGGGAAGCAGTGCAAACCACTTCTGCTCACAGCCATGGGACAGAAAGCTGCAAAGCCCCATCTGGAAGCCAAGGAAGCTAGGCCTTAGCATCTGTATTTTGTAGGTCCATGTGCTCATTCCCACAACCCTTGACTTATCTGTTACTGTGATGTCTGAAGTTGTGCTATCAGTATTTCAAATCCTTAACAGGGTCACCCATAGTGGGCAGGTTTCTGCAAAGCTTTAGGAAGAAAAGCCTTCTGAGTTACTTATAAAAATCAACCAATGAACCCCCTGTAAATCACAGCAGAATATTGTCCAACATAGTGCTGGAAGATGAGTTTCCCTCTAGTTTGTTTTGTTTTGTTTTGTTTCGGGGGGGAAGGGCGGAAGGGGCAGGGACATGTACACAAAAACACTCAGAATTGTATAATCTCAACAGTTACTCTCCAGAAACCCCATACAGGACTGCTCTGAGTAGGAACTGACTCAATGGCACACAACAACCACTAACAACAACAATAACAACAGTGTGTTTGTTCCACTACGGAGAACACATTTCTTAGAATAATCAACCATTTGTCATCAAAAGGGCAGCACTTATCCAAGGACAAAGTTCAAAAGGGTTAGGAAAGAAGGGGGAACGGAAACGGGAAACACAGAGAGGAAGTGGCATACAGGATGTTACATTGTAGGGACTGCAATCAGTGCGAGGAAACAAATTGTGTATGAATTATTGAACGGAAAATGGGTGCACTCTGTAAACCTTCACCCAATCCGCAGTAAAAGTTTTGTAAAAAGCAGGCATATTAGCAGAATTTAACAAAACAAAACAAAACAGTGTTGCTTTTTTAAATGAGGGTGGTTTCTACTACAGGCAGATAATGATCAGGTGACATGTAGGGGTGACGGAATCCAGTCCCTAGATGCCGTCCTTTGATCTCTAATCATCTCATTATGTGGCACTGTAGGATAAGCACTGAACTACTAACTGCAAGGTTGGATGTTCAAACCCTCTGGAAACTCCTTGGAAACACTGTAAAGGGTCACTATGAGTCGGCGCAAACTCAATGGCACTTAACAACAAGTATATCAATTGGTACCTACGGTACGTTCTAACTTTCTAACTCAGTGCTAGAATGCTCTCCTTTCATGCAGCAGGTTTGGTTTTGATTCCTGCTCAGTCACCACCTATTCGTTAGTGGAAGTTTGTCTGTTGCTATGATGTTCAACAGGATTCAGTGGTACTTCTAGACTAAGATGGACTAGGAAGACAGACATGGAAACCAACTTCTGAAAATCAGTCAATGAGAACCTTATGGATCACAATAGTCTGATTGACAACTGCTCAGGGGGATGGTGTAGGACCAGGTAATACTTTGTATATATGCATAGGGTCACCATGAGTCAGGATTCAACTTGAGGGCAGTTACAACAACCTGCTTTTAAACAGAGCATTTGGTTTCTCTGAACGTGTATTTCTCACTTAGAAACATGAGTGCAGCAATAGCTCTAAAAACACAGGGTACCATGGGAAGGTTGCATATGCAGAGACCTGGAGGTCTTTGGGTCTGAAACCATGGTGAGAGTGCTTTTTGTCCTCTAGATTTCTGGGCTTTAGGAAAATTCTTAGCAGAGCCTGATGGCAGCTGAGAAGAAAGGAGGTTCTGAAACACATCTAGATTTTCTCTCAAGGTGTATGCTGTCTGAACTACTTCCTAGACTGGTGCTCCTGGAAACCACTGATGAATGTGGTGGAGTCTATAGTGGCTCCATCCCCTGGTCAGGTCTTCCTGGGCCTGGTGAGGGCCTGGTGCTATTTCTTGGTTGACTTGTTCTCGCCTCAACTTCTGTTTGTACTTCAGAACTCCTCGATTCCTTGTCATTTTTCAATCCAGCCCTTTACCATAAGGACTCTTAGCAGGCTATTGGAATCTCTCTTTGAGGACCTGTTAGAACTTCTGTGTTCCATTCTTTCTTACTACTTGGTCAATGAGGGTGTCTCAGTCTTCTGTTTTTCTATGTTTTAGCAAGTCAGGCATTATTCCCCGACCTGATAGCTCCATTTTGATGATAAACGTACATGCCCCAAACTGAATTCTTCATCTTTCCATCCAATACTTACTCCATTTTGTTTTTTTCAGTTGCATAGGTCAAAAAAACTGTGACTCTTCTATTTTTGTTCCTCTACCATATCCAGTCATGCTGTTCCAATCTTAATAACATTTCCAAAAATTGGACCGCTTCTCATTGCTTCCACTCTTCAGGAACCACCAGCATCTTTAGCCTGGATTACTCAGGTAGACACTCTTAGACTCCTCAGGAGTCTATTCTAAACAAAGCAGGCAAATGAACACCTGAGTGAAGACGCTTCTATGCCATTTACTTAGGTTTTGTGTTTACTGTCTGTCTCTCTCCACTGTAATGGAAAGTGACTTAGTTAATTTAAAAATTTCCCTATGATCCAAGAGGTGCAGTTTTGTGTTAGAGCCAATTATTAGAATAAAACTCTTTTTTCTTGCACATCTGAGTCCATTGGGACATTTGCAAGCTTCTAAGGGTTCATGGTATGGTGCTGTAGGATAAAGCACTGTGCTGGAGGTCAGTTTGGGCCACAAGGTTGATGGTTCAAACTCACCAGCCACTCCTTGGAAACCCTGTACAGGGTCGCTATGACCTGGAACCAACTCAATGACATTTAACAACAACCAAGGGTTGATGCAAGTCTCTAAGGGTTGAGTCCTGCTGTCGTGCTGTAAGACAAACAATGGACTGCTAACTACAAGGTTGACAGTTCAAACCCACCAATAGCTCCTTGGAAACCCAGGGACAATTTGACAGCATTAACAACAACAGGGTTCATCTCAAGGAGTTGCAGAAACACCAGGTAAGTGTAAGTGGACAATAGGTAAGTGCCATCTCATAGACTCAAGAATGATTGAGACCTTGGGGCTGCCTTGGGTAAGCCCAGCCTCTGCTTTGACTTTGGAGTCATTCTCTATCCACTTTGAGTAGTTGTTGTTGTTAGGTGCCATCAAGCTGGTACCAACTCATAGTGACCTTGTGCACAACAGAATGAAACCCTACCCAGTCCTGGGCCAACCTCACAATTGTTGCCATGCTTGAGCCCATTGATGCTGCCACTTGGTCAATCCATTTTGTTGGGGGTCTTCCTCTTTTTCTCTGACCCTCCACCTTACCAAACATGATATCGCTCTCCAGCGACTGGTCCCTCCTGACAATATGTCTGAAGCATGAGAGATGAAGTTTGGCCATTCTGGCTTCCAAGAGCACTCTGGCTGCACTTCTTCCAACACAGATCTGTTGGTTCTTTTGGAAGTCCATGGCACTTTCAGTATTCTCCTCCAACACCATAACTCAAAATTCTGTGGTCTTCCTTATTCACTGTCCAACTTTCACATGCATGTGAAGTTATTGAAAATACCATGGCTTGGGTCAGGTGCACCTTAGTCTTCAAGCTGACATCTATGCTCTTTAACACTTTAAAAAGGTCTTGTGCAGCAGATTTGCCTATGTAATACATCATTTGATTTCTTGACTCCTGCTTCCATGACTGTTGATAGTTGATCCAAGAAGAATGAAGTCCTTGACAACTTCAGTCTTTTCTCCATTGATAAGAGTGTTGTTTATTGGTCCAGTGGTAAGGATTTTTGTTTTCTTTATATTGAGACGCAATCCATACTGAAGGCTGTGGTTTTTGATCTTCATCAATAAGTATTTTAAGTCCTCTTCATTTTCAGCAAAACAAGGTTGTATCATCTGCATATCGCAGGTTGTTAATGAGTCTTCCTCTAATTCTGATGCCATGTTTTCTTCATAGAACCCAGCTTCTCGGATTATTTGTGTAGCATACAGGTTGAATAAGTATGGTGAAAGGATACAACCCTGTCGCACACCTTTCTTAATTTTATACCATTCAATATTTCCTTGTTCTTGTCAAACAACTGCCTCTTGGTCCATGTACAGGTTCCTCATGAACCTAATTAAGTGTTCAGGAATACTCATACTTCGCAATGTTGTCCATAGCATGCCATTTCAGCACTTACTAATGCCTAAGATATTGATGCTCATGTGTTCCATTTCATTTTTGACAATTTCCAATTTCCTAGATTCATACTTCATAATTCTGTGTTCCTATTATTTATGGATGTTTACAGCTGTTTCTCTTCATTTTGAGTTGTGTCCCATCAGCAAATGAAGGTCTCACGGGCTTTACTCCCATTTGTGTCCTCATGAATGCTAGTTGCATTTTGAGTGCCTTCCAACCTGAGGGGCTCATTTTCCAGCACTGCATCTGACAGTGTTTCTCTGCTATTCATAAGGTTTTCAGTGACTAAATATTTGGAAGTAGTTTGTCACTCTATTTTCCTAGTCTGTCTTCGTCTGGAAGCTCATCTGAAACCTGTCCACCTTGGGTGACCCTGCTGGCATTTAAAATACTGGTGGCATAGCTTCCAGAATCACAGCAACTCAGAAGTCACCACAGTAAAACAAACTGACAGACGAGTGGTGGCTCTGAGTAGTTAGGGATACGTAATGGAGAAGAGAACATCTCTTAGAGTCAAAAAGCTTCAGTTGCTTTTCTTGGTCTAATAGAGACAGGCATTTCTATCATAGCAATTAACTTAGATAATATATTAAAGCTGATAAAGAGAAAGACCCTCAACATGATGAATTGGCATGCGACAGCAGCATGGGCTCAAATATAGCAACAATTGTGACATTGGCACGGGACTGGTCGGTGTTTCGTTCTGTGGTGCAGAAGGTAGGTCCCTATGAGTTAGTACTGACTTCATACCACATAACAACAACAAACATACAGAGAGAAGGAGCTCCGGTAACATAGTGGTTACATACTGGGCTGCAAACTGCAAGGTCAGAATTTGGAATCTACCAGGCGCTCTTCTGGAGAAAGATGAGGCTTTCTGCTCCTGCAGGATTTACTACCTCAGAAACACTATACAGGGTCGCTTTCAGCTGGAGCCAACTTGACCATCACCACAGCTAACATTTGTTGTTGTTCAGTGCCGTCAAGTCGGTTCTGACCCTTAGTGACCCTTTATAGGGTTTCTGAGGAGCAGCTATTGAGCTTGAACCCCCAACCTTGCAGTTCAAAAGGCTTTGCAGTCTGACGCATTAACCCACAGTGCCACACCAGGTCTCCTATACGTAGAGAGAGCTAATTATGTAGTAAACCCAAATCCATTACTATCAAGTCAATTCCGACTCATACTCAATATTCATTCCCTGTCAGTCATCTTTAATATTATCATTAATGGACTTCTGAGCATTTTGTAGACTTGTTTAAATTTGAGCACAATCACATCACCCTTGCTGTACCCATCTTTGGCCAGATGAGGCCTTTAGCTAGCTGCAAATCTTAGAAGGCTGACAGGGACTTCAGGCATATTTCCATCCTGTTCAAACCAGTTTAATCAGGATTTTTAGTTACTTGCCACCAAAGTCAGGCCTTTCTTCTGATTTTGGTAGCAAGTAACTAAGTCCATTGCTGGGTTCAATTCAAACAATCAATCTTCAACTTAGTGTTGTTGTTGTTAGGTGCCATCGAGTTGGTACTGACTCACAGCGACCTTATGCACAGCAAAAAGAAACACTGCCCGATCCTGGGCCAACCTCACTATTGTTGCCATGCTTGAGCCCATTGATGCTGCCACTTGGCCAATCCATCTCACTGGGGGTCTTCCTCTTTTTCTCTGACCCTCCACCTTACCAAACATGATATCCTTCTCCAGCGACTGCTCCCTCCGACAATATATTTGAAGTGTGAGAGATGAAGTTGGCCATCCTGGTCTCCAAGGAGCACTCTGGCTGCACGTCTTCCAAAACGGATCTGTTGGTTCTTTTGGCAGCCCATGGTACTTTCAAGATTCTCCTCCAACACCATAACTCAAAAGCATCAATTCTTCTACAATCTTCCTTATGCACTGTCCAGTTTCTGCATGCATATAAGTTTATTGAAAATACCATGGCCTGGATCAGGTGCACCTTAGTCTTCAAGCTGACATCTTTGCTCTTCAACCCTTTAAAAAGGTCTTGTGCAGCAAATTTACTCAATGCAATATGTCATTTGATTTCTTGACTGCTGCTTCCATGAGTGTCAATAGTTGATCCAAGAAGAAGAATGAAGTCTGCTTGGTAGTCAAGTACAAATTGTTTGATCCACTCAGTGACCTTGTGGTTGTTAAGTGCCATTGAATCAGTTTCCACTCATTTCTGCCCTGTATAGGGTGTTTGAGGAGCAACTGGTGAGCTTGAACCATTACCTTTTGGTTTAAACCAACCTTGAAGTCCAGCACCTTAACCTACAACATCACACTAGGACTCCTGTCAGGGACTTTGGACTTCTCGAAATTGTATGCACACTTTCATGTAATGAGGCCAGAGTTCCCCTTCTATCATTGAAGGCACCTCTGATCCCGAAAGGTGAACTCTCTGAGCAACCGTGAAGTCATTGTCTTCACTTTGGTCATGTACACCAGGAACTGTGACCTGTCTTCAGGGTCAAGTCAAAAACCAAAACCAAACAGGACGGAGTAGATGTGCTCCGTATGCTTTCTAAGGCTGTAGATATTTAAAGAAGCAGATTGCTGCACCTTTAAAAAAATTCATAGAAAAGTTGTTGGGGAATTAGTAATGCTATAGAAGTATAGGGTTAGAGGTCTCCCTAGAGAAAGACCACGGTGTTGATAAAGAGGTATTCTGGGGCTGTGGTGAGCTTACGCTCTAAAATGTAAACAAGAAAGAGTGGCAAAATAGTGGTCAAACCCTCACATTTGACCTGGTGCCTCTTTCAGGTCATTCCAGGATGGAAGAGGAGTGGGAAAAGTAGTCAGTTCTTCTGGAAGTAAAGCCAGCTTCAACTTTGGTAATCTTGCCCACCTATCCCTATTTAAGGAGTTCCAAGTTAAGAGTTTAAAAACAGGTGGTTCCCAGACCATCATCCAAAAGACCAGAACTTGTCCCAGGTTCTCAGAGATCTCCTATCTCTGATCTGAGGGTGTCCAGGGCTTCCGTTGAATTTCTATGGCCAACTAATAGTCACTTGGTCAGTTCTGCTGCTTTGACTCCCCATCTCCAGGAGGGGCTATCGTCAGAGGGAGCTGAGAGATTCCAGGTGAGAAGGAGGGTGCTCAATATCTGTGCCATACTGCAGAGGAAAACAGGTCAAATGTAGAGAAAAGGTGGTGATGGAGATGTGAGAGAACAGGAAAGCGCATATCCATCTGAGGGTAGAGCTACATTCAAGGCCTGAGCTCCAATGAAGACAACTGTCCCATGAGGAAGGAGAAAATCTGGATTATAAAACAAAATCCCATGATTGCTTAAAGCACAAACTAAGTTCTAAAAATTATGGAACTGAACCTTTGGCTTTGCATTGTTACCCACTGATAATAGGTATTTTTAGAGGAGACTGTAGCCAGTTAAGAACTGATATAAAAGTCACAGATAGAGACTACAGGAATAGTAAAGGTCAGCAATTATACAGCCTGCTTACATGTTGCATTGGGCAAATCTGCTGCACAAGACCTCTTGATAGTGTCGAAGAGCAAAGCTGTCAGTTTGAGGACTAAGGTGCACCTGACCAAAGCCATGCTATTTTCAATAACTTCATATGCATGTGAAAGTTGGACAGTGAATAAGGAAGACCGCAGAAGAATTGGTGCATTTGAGCTATGGCTTTGGAGGAGAATACTAAAAGTCCCATGGACTGCCAAAAAACAAAAACGATCTGTGTTGGAATAAGTACAGTCAAAATGCTCCTCAGAAGCCAAGATGGCCAGATTCTCATACTTCGTACATATTGTCAGGAGGGACAAGTCCCTGAAGAAGCACATCATGCTTACTAAAGTGAAGGGTTGCAGTGGGCTCAAGTATAGCAATGATTGTGAGGCTGACACAGGACTGGGCACTTCTTTGTTCTGTTGTACATTGGGTTACTATGAGTCGATACCGACTTGATGGCACCTAAAACAACAACCATGTACCAGATACTATGCTAAGCAAATTTCTCATAATGATTCCCACAACACTGATGTTGATATTATTTGACAAATGAACAATACTAAGTTTCAGAAATGGTTAGGCAACTTGCCCAAAGTCATATAAGTAATAAGTGGCAGACCTGGGGTTTGAACCCAGATCTCATTGACTCAAAAAATCTATGCTTTTAACCACTCTACCAGACCGCTTCCTCCCAGGACAACTGTTAATGGAAAGCATGTAGTGAAGCTCTATGGTAACTGATGTAATTGTTGGCTAGAATAGCGTTTATTAAATTCATGGGGGAAAGAAGTGAGAGGAAAGGCAAAGAATTTGTCTTTTGAGTCTAACATGTATTGACCATCTATTTGTTCCAAGGTGATGTTCATACAGGCTCTTGTAGTTTTCAATATTTCTTTGAATTAGTTAGTCTAATTTTACAGATGCAGAATTTAATTTTTTTTTTCCAAGTTAGGATTGTTTTTAACTACAAAAACTGGAGAAACTGACTGCAGTGGATGAAAATCCTCTGAAATAAGTGGTTTTTTTTTTTTCCCTTCACAGAATCTGTTTGGTATGGATTCAGGACCTCAACAACATAAGGAACGCCATCTGTGCAAGTCTCTTGCTTTTTTTCCTCATGTGCAAAATGGCCGTCACAGCTTTAGCTTTCATGTCTGCATTTGTAACATTCATTTGTCTTTTTTAAATTAGGGGAGTCAAATATTCCCCATAAACCCCTTCCAGTCCTAGAAAATTTTTGTCTGTTGCTGTTATAAATTGTTGTTGAGTTGACGTTGACTCATGCGGACCTTATGTGCAACAGAGTGAAATGTTGTCAGGTTCTGTACCGTCTTCACGAATGAGACTTTTATTCGTACATCAAACACTCATCACATGGCTGCAAGGGAAGTTAGAAGCATGCGAATTCAACTTTCCAACTTTCACAGTGGAAGGTGGCAAGGAGACAGAAGATGAAAATAGATACAGGGTTAGCAAACCAAGAGTGTTTGCCAGCGTGTATCTGAAAGGTTAAGTAACTTATGTAAACTCATGCTTGCTGACTTCCAAGAGTATGTTTTCCACTAAGACACTGATCTTGGTCAGAATCTTCTGACAATCCATGTCATTCCCTGTGGGGAAATTAGTGGACAAGACAAGCTTGAAACCCATTCATTCCAAAGTATTGGAGTCACAATTATAGAATTCACCATGCAGAGTTCATGAGAATAAGTGTAGGAACTTGGCTTAGACACACAAAATATCTGTTGTTGTTTGTGAGGTTATCATCAAGTCAGTACCAACTCATAGCAATCCTATGCACAACAGAATAAAACAATGCCCAGTCCGGGGTCAACCTCATAATCATTGCTATGCATCAGCCTATCAATGCTGCCACTGTGCCAATCCACCTCATTGGGGGTCTTCTTCTTTTTCTCTGACCCTCCACCTTACCAAACATGAGATCCTTCTCCAGTGACTGGACCCTCTTGATAATATGTCTGAAATATTAGAGACAAAGTCTAGCCATACTGACTTCCAAGGAGCACTCTGAATATATTTCTTCAAACACAGATATGTTATTTGGCATTCCATGGTCCTTTCAATATTTTCCCCCAATACCATAACTCAAATGCATCAGTTCTTCTATGATCTTCCTTATTCACTGTCCAACTTTTGCATACAGATGAGGTTATTGAAAATACCATGGCTTGGGTCAGGCGTACCTTAGTCCTCAAGCTGACATCTTTGTTCTTCAACACTTTAAAAAGGTCTTGTGCAGCAGATTTGCCTAATACAATATGTCGTTTGATTTCTTGACTGCTTCTTTCATGAGTGTTGATGGTTAGTCTAAGAAGAATGAAGTCCTTGACAACTTCAATCTTTTCTCTGTTGATAAGAATGTTGTTTATTGGTCTAGTGGTGAGGATTTCTGTTATCTTTACGTTGAGCTGCAACCCACGCCAAAGGCTGTAGTCTTTGATCTTCATCAGTAAGTATTTTAAGTCCTCTTCCCTTTCAGCAAGCAAGGTTGTCTCAGCTGCATATTGCAGCTTGTTAATGAGTCTTCTTCCAATCCTGATGCCTCATTCTGCTTCATAAGATACAGGTTCTTGGATCATTTGTTCAGCATACAGACTGAATAAGTATGGTGAAAGAATACAACCTTGATGTACAACTTTCCTAATTTAAAACCATTTGGTATATTGTCCAGGTGCATTTTGTCTTTTATTTTGTTTAAAACAGGTATTTGCAATGAGATATTAGTCTTGCAAAATTCTATCATGTGATCTGCAGCATCTTTAATCACTCTGGTCTTATTTTCCAATTACTGACCCTTCCTCTTTATTTCTAACCTTTGCATTCTAATCACCAATGATTATCAATACATCTTGATTGAATGCTTGATCAATTCAGACTGAAGAAGTTGGTAGAATTCTTCAGTTTCATCATCACTGGCTTTAGTGGGTGATGCATAATTTGAATAATAGTGGCACTAACTGGTCTTCCTTGTTAGGTTAGGTTAGGTGCCATCAAGTCAGTACCAACTCGTAGCGATCCTATGCACAACAAACGAAACACTGCTTGGTCCTGGGCCAACCTCACAGTTGTTGCCATGCTTAATCCCGTTGATGCTGTTGTATTGCCAATCCATCTCATTGGAAGTCTTCCTCTTTTTCTCTGACCCTCCACCTTACCAAACATGATATCCCTCTCCAGTGACTGGTCCCTCCTGAAAATATGTCCGAAGCATGAGAGATGAAGTTTGGCCATCCTGGCCTCCAAGGAGCACTCTGGCTGCACTTCTTTCAACACAGATCTGTTGGTTCTTTTGGCAGCCCATGGTACTTTCAATA
>NW_006408718.1:761660-764471 GCF_000296735.1 Chrysochloris asiatica
AACAACAACAACAAATATATATATATCACAGCTTCTCGGATTATTTGCTCAGCATACAGGTTGAATAAGCATGGTGAAAGAATTCAATGCTTTCACGCACCTTTTCCAATTTTAAACCATTCAGTGTTCCCATGTTCTGTTCAAACAACTGCCTCTTGGTCCATGTACAGTTTCCTCATGAGCACAATTAAGTATTCTGGAACACTCATACTTCTCAATGCTATCCATAGCTTGTCATGACCCATACAATTGAAGTCCTTTGCAAAGTCAATAAAGCACAATTAAACATCTCTCTGGTATTCTCTGCTTTCAGCCAAGATCCGTCTGATGTCAGCAATGATATCCCTTGTTCCATGGCCCCTTCTGAATCCAGCTTGAACCTCTGGAAGTTCTCTGTCAATGTGTGGTTGCAGCCCTTTCTGTATTAGCTTTAGTAAAACTTTACCTACATGGGATATCAAAGATATTGCCCTATGATTTCCTCATTCCGTTGGGTCACCTCTCTTTGGAATGAGCACAAATATGGATCTCTTCCAATGAGTTGACCAGATAGTTGTCTTCCAAATTTCTTGGCAGAGATGAGTGAGTGCCTCCTGGGTCGACTCACTCCCTTGAAAGATTTCAATTTGTATTACATCAATTATCAGTGCCTTGTTCTTTGCCAATTCCTTCAATGCACTTTGGACTTCTTCCTTCAGTGTCATTGGCTCATGATCATATGCTACCTCTTGAAATGGTTGAACATTGACCATTTCCTCTTGATACAGTGACTTTGTGTATTTCTTCCATCTTCTTTTGATGCTCTCTGCATCATTCAATAACTTATCCAGAGAATCCTTTAATAATTAAAGTCGAGGCTTGAATTTTTCTTCAGTTCCCCTCAGCTTGAGAAATGCTGAGTGTGTTCTTTCCTTTTAGTTTTCTGACTCCAGATCTTTTAACATTTTGTTGTAATATATGACTTTGTCTTCTCCAGCTGACCTTTGAAATTTCTGTTCAGCTCTTTTGCCTCCTAATTTATTCCATTTGTTTTAGCATCTCTATGCCAGAGAGAAAGTTTCAGAGTCTCTCCTGACATCCATTTTGACCTTTTTCTTCTTTGTAGGCATGTGGATATTATCCTATCACAGTTGTACTTCTTGATATATTCTTTTTGGTGATGAATGTGTCACCATTCCTCTTCAATTTGTTATTATTGACTTAAGTAAACTATGTGACTGCCAGATTAAAATGCCCAGTACTAGTCCATTTCAGCTCACTGATATCAAGGTTTGCATGTTTATATGTTTCATTTTATTTTTGACAATTTCCAATTTTCCTACATTCATTCTTTGTACATTCCATATTCCAATTATTAATGGATGCTTACAACTGTTTCTCTTTGTTTTAAATTGTGCCCCATCAGCAAATGCGGGTCCCGGGGGCTTTACTCCATTTGCATCATCACGGTCAACTCTGCTTTGAAGAGGCACTTCTTTCCCAGTTGCATTTTGAGTGCCTTCCAATGTGAGGGGCTCATCTTCCAGCACTATATCTGACAATATTCTGGTGCTCTTCATCATGTTGCAGTATTCAATAATATGGTGCTGACAGTGTTCCACTGCTATTCATAAGGTTTTCAGTGACTAAATATTCAGAAGTAGTAGTTCATCTCTCCTTCTTCCTACTCTGTCTTCTTTTGGAAGTTCAGCTGAAATCTGTCCACCAATGGTGACCCTGCTCATATTTAATATACTCATGGCATAGCTACAGAATTACAGCAACACATCAGCTTCCACAATATGACAAACTGACAGATGAGGGGAGGTCAAAGTATCTGTGGTGGGATTTTTTTCCTATCTAAGGCCCCTATCCACCACTCTTCTGTCAGTTAGTCATACTGTGGTATCTTAGGCATTAAGGAGCTGAACTGGACTGGTATTGGCTATTTTGAATCTGATGATCACATGGTTTACTGTGCTGGGGATGGTGAATTGAAGAGGAATGGTGTTGCATTCATTGTCAAAAAGAACATATCAAGATCAATCATGAGGTACAACACTTTCTGTGATAGGATAATATCTGGGTGACTCCAGGGAAGACCAGTTAACACCATTATTACTCAAATTTATGCACCAACCACTAAAGCCAGTGAGGATGAAATAGAATTCTACCAACTTCTTTCAATCTGAAATTGATCAAACATGCAATCAAGATGTATTGATCATTACTGGTAATTGGAATGCAAAGGTTGGAAATAAAGAGGACAGATCAGAAGTTGGAAAATATGCCCTTGGTGATAGAAATGATGCTGGAGAACGCATGATAGAATTCTCTAAAACCAATGATCTATTCATTTGAAAGACCTTCTTTATACACATGGACCTCACCAGATGGAATACACAGAAATCAAACTGACTACATCTACAGGAAAGAGACAGTGGGAAAGATCCATATCATCAGTGAAAACAAGGCCAGGGGCAGACTGTGGAACAGATCATTAATTGCCCATATGCAAATTCAGACAGAAGGTGAAGAAAATAAAAACAAGTTCACGAGAGCCAAAACATGACCTTGAATATATACCATCTGAATTTAGAGATCATCTGAAGAACAGATTTGATACATTAAACACTGAAGGCTGAAGACCAGAAGAGTTGTGGGATGACATCAAGAACATCATATAGGAAGAAAGCAAAAAGCCAAGACAATAGGAGCAGAGGTCTCTAGGACCATCAACGGAGAAGAGCCGAGAGCGGGACCCTACCCAGAGAAACAGCGAGGCCTGAGATGGAGGCAGATTTGATACATTAAACACTGAAGGCTGAAGAC
>NW_006408718.1:764571-766000 GCF_000296735.1 Chrysochloris asiatica
TAGGGTATACCCTTTGGTCAGTTGATGATGCATGGAGGGGATTGGAACCATGGCAATGAAATGATGTACGGTGGAATGAATGTAAAACTAAAGTTCTCCCATGTAAAATATCATATATTCACAATAAAACATGGGAAAAAAAAAAAAAGCCAAGACAAGAAAGAAGGAAAAGATCAAAATGGATATCAGAAGAAACTGAACATTGCACTCCAGCATAGAGATGCTAAAGCAAATGGACGAAGTGAGGAGGTACAAGAGCTGAGTAGAAATTTCAAAGGTCAACTCGAGAAGACAAAGTCAAATATTATAAAGAAATGTGAAAAGATCTGGAGTCAGAAAACTAAAAGGGAAGAACACGCTCAACATTTCTCAAGCTGAGGGAACTGAAAAAGAAATTCAAGCCTCGACTTCAATTATTAAAGGATTCTCTAGATAAGTTATTGAATGATGCAGAAAGCATCAAAAGAAGATGGAAGGAATACTCAGAGCCACTGTAACAAAAGGAAATGTTCAATGTTCAATCATTTCAAGAGGTAGCATATAATCATGAGCCAATGATACTGAAAGAAGAAGTATAAGGTGCATCGAAGGAATTGACCAAGAACAAGACTCCAGGAATTGATGTAATACAAATTGAAATATTTCAAGGAAGTGAGTTGGCATAGGAGGCACTCACTTACCTCTTGCAAGAAATTTTGAAGACAACTATCTGTTCAACTGATTAGAAGAGATCCATATTTGTGTCCATTCCAAAGAGAGGTGACACAACGGAATGCAGAAAGTCATCGTGCAATATTTTTGATACATCATGCGGGTGAAGGTTTACTAATGGTAATACTGAAATGGCTGCAAGCACACACTAACAGAGAACTTCCAGAACTTCAAGCCAGATTCAGAACAGCCTGTGGAATGAAAGATATCATTGCAGACATCAGATGGATCTTGGCTGAAAGCACAGAATACCAGAGAGATGTTTACCTGTGCTTTATTGACTATGCTAAGGCCTTCAATTGTGTGGATTATGACAAGCTATGGAAAACATTACAAAGTATGAATATTCCAGAACATTTAATTGTGCTTATGAGGAACCTGTACATAGATCAAGAGGCAGTTGTTCGAACAGAACATGGGAACACTGAATGGTTTAAAATCAAGAAAGGTGTGCAATAGGGTTGTATTCTTTCACCATACTTATTCAGCCTCTATGCAGAGCAAATAATCTGAGAAGCTGTGTTTTATGAAGGAAAACGTGGCATCAGGATTGGAGGAAAGTGCATTAACAACTTGTGATATGCAGATGATACAACCTTGTTTGCTGAAAGTGAAGAGGACTTAAAATACTGATGAACATCAAAGACCACAGCTTTTAGTGTGGATTACATCTCAATGAAAAAAAAATAAAACAACAACAACAAAAATCCTCACCACC
>NW_006408718.1:766331-778936 GCF_000296735.1 Chrysochloris asiatica
TTATAGTGTTGGAGGAGAATATTGAAAGTGCCATGGACTGCCAAAAGAACCAACAGATCTGTTTTGAAAGAAGTGCAGCCAGAGTGCTCCTTGGAGACCAGGATGGCCAAACTTTGTCTCTCATACTTCAGACATATTGTCAGGAGGGACCAGTCACTGGAGATGGATATCATGGTTGGTAAGGTGGAGGGTCAGAGAAAAAGAGGAAGACCTTGAGCAAGATGGATTGGCAAAGTGGCAGCATCAATGGGCTCAAGCGTGGCAGCAATTGTGAGGCTGGCCCAGAATCGGGCAGTATTTTGTTCTGTTGTACATAGGATCACTATAAGTCGGTACCAACTTGATGGCACTTAACAACAACAAGGTCCCTATCCATCATTAATTCATTTGCTCAGCAGCTGGTTTTCTAAACTATAACACAGGTGGTTCTGGTTAAATAATTGGATGTCTAGTTAGAAAAATATTCCCAAAACCACTTGCATTTAGTCTGTTTCAACTCATGCCATCCCTGTGTCAAAGTAGAACTGTGACTCATTGAATTTTTAATGGCTGAATTTTCAGAAGCAGATTACTCGGTCTTTCTTCTGGGGTGCCACTTGGTGGACTCGAACCTCTAGCCTTTTGGTTAGCAACATAGAATTAACCCACAGTACCACAATTGGTCAGAATAGGAGAAAAAAGTTACAGAGCAAAATTCAAATTCCTATAACCTTCCTACTGAAATTTCTAGTGAATTGCTACAAAACCAAGGAACACCTGCAGGTGGAGCTGTACTCCTTTTGCAGGACCATTTCATTTTGAATTGGGAGGACTCTGCCTGAGAGGATTACCTGGGGAGTTCTTTAAAAGGACACATTCCTGGCACTCAGAATCACACAGATTCCAATTCAGTGGGTTTGTCATGAGGCTTGGTGATGGAGTGCAGGCTGCTTAAGCCATGACAGAGAATCTGAAGCACTGAGTTAAGCATTGGGTTGCTAATGAAAAGAATGATGGTTTGAACTCAGCAGCTGCCCCATGACAGAAAGATGAAGCAACTGGCTTCCCTAAAGATTTATAGCCTCAGAAGTCCTATGGAATAGTTTTACTCTGTCCTGTAGGGTCACCAGAGTCCTGGTATGGTGCTGCAAGATAAGCACTAGCATGCTAACCACAGGTCAGTAGTTCAAACCCACCAGCTGCTCCTGGGAAAACTTATATAGGGTTGGTATGAGTTGGAACTGACTTGACTGCACTTAACAACAAGAATATGCATGCGAAAGTTCGACAGTGAATAAGGAAGCATGGCAACAATTGTGAGGTTGGCCCAGGACTCGGCACTGTTTCATTCTGTTGTGCATAGGGTCGCTATGAGTTGGTACCAACTCTATGGCACCTAACAACAACAACATCAACAGAAACAATAGGGTTGCTATGAGTTGGAACCAAGTAAGTTTGGTTTGGGTTTGTCGTAGGAGGGCTTTTGGGTTCTGATATAGCACTATAGGATAAGCACTGGATTGCTAGCCTCAAGGCTGGTGGTTTAAACCCACCAGATGCTCCTCAGAACTCAGAAATCCTGTAACAGGGTCTCAAGGAGTTGGAACCAGCTTGGCAGCACTTAGAAAGACAATCAGAGGGCTTCCAGCTCCTGTCTGTGGTCACCAGCTGTGCTTCATGGATTAGCAGAGGAGTTCCTGTCATCTCCTCCCCACCCCCATCCTGGACATGCAGGAATTATTTTGTTGGTGTTTCTCTTCATGAAACTAGCAATGTTCTCAGAAACTTTACATGCTTTGTTGCAGGGTCCAGGTGTGGCACCATAGGATAAGCACTCGATTTCAAAGTCGGTTTGAACCTCAAGGCCGGTGGTTCAACCTCACCTTGGAAACCCTATACAGGATTGCGATGGGTCGGAATTGACTCCACAATTGTTAAGAGCCGCCAAGTCAATTCTGACCTATCCGAGGAGCAGCTGGTGAGGTTGGACCACTGACCTTGTAGTTCAAACTGACCTTGCAGTCCAGCACATTAACCCACAGCACCACAGTAGGACACCTAGAAACCCTATACAGGGTGGCTATGAGTGAGAAGTGACTTGAAGGTGCATATCAACAACAAATAGGGCAAAGCAGAATTGCCTTGTAGGGTTTCCAACAGTGTAAATCTTTATAGGAGTAGATCATCCTTTTTTCCCTTCCTTGGGGTTCGAACCTCAACCTTTCAGTTAGCAGAATGTTTGACTGTTGCACCACCAGAGTTGGCTTGTCAGCATGCTTACCATCACCTTTGCTGCACGACAAGTAGACCCAGTTTCATTCAGTGCTGTTTTAATGTAGAACTTGGGTAGGATGTGGGTTCAGACTTCAGACCTCACATTTGACAGAGAAGAAAACTGAGTCTCAGCAACCTATTTCAGTTAGCTGGTGATGAAGTCTAGAGCAGCCCCTGGGCATCCTGACTCTCACCCCAAGACTCCTTCCATCACACACAGCTGTTCAATGTCGGAGACCAGCCTCGACATAGGAACTTGGTTCACGAGTGTTTGGTTCATGAGGAGGGGAGATCCAGCGGTGATAGGGATAGCAAAAGAATACATAGAAAAACAAAAGGAGGGGGACAAAGAGGCACCCCGAAACCAGGGTGGATGCATCACTGGTGGGCAGACTTGGGACTACAGGCATCGTGGCCTCTGCAGGCAGCAACTCACTGCCCTGCAATCTTTACTGCATGCCCTCCAACCTGTAATGCACACCTGGGCCGGCCTGCGTCTCCATTTTATTTAGGGGAGGAGCTTCACACCAAGCTGGGAGGGACTAAGACAAGGTACAGCTAACATCAGTAATTTTCCAGACATTCAGGTAACTTTACATGGTACTTCACTGGTTCGAATCTCAGGCCCGCAACTTGGTTTCTCAGGCTCAATGAACATATCTATAGCCCCTGAGCTCAGTTGGGGGAGAGTGAAAGGGAAGGACAAAAGGCTTGGGAGGAGTTCCACTGTTTTGGCTTCCTGAGCCAGGTTTGCAGGAAGACGCAAGACACCTGGAAAAGGATTAGGGAGGATAGCTTTTTTGTCTTTAGAACAAAGAACTGGGAAGTAGCTAAGCTATTTTCAGTTAATCCTTTGGAGAAAGGCTTAACCTTGAAGCCTTTACAGTCTCGGCTTTAGGAAAATATTACATTAATCTGTGGATATTAAGGGCTCATGTTTGGAATTAAATAAAAAACATAACTGAACACTAAGATAAAAAACAATTTGTTATGACTGCCCGGTGGCCAGAATCCTTTCCTCAGAGCCTGTGGCCTGCATTGTCTGCAACACTCGGGCCCAGTGGGCCTTGAACTTCTGACCAGCTTTACACGGTCTGCAACAGTTCAAAGTCAAGTAGACCAGGAGGTAGAGTCATCATGAAATATTATCCATAATGGAAAGTCGTCAGTTTTTATTAGTGCCTAGCTTTTCTATAGCTGCTTAGTCTTTCTTGAGCAAAAATCTTTAACTTTAAATATGCTTTTTTTTTTCTTTTCAAAACATACTAAATTTTATTATTTAAAAATATTTCATTGTGATTTTGGAGAAAATTCACTTAGCAAATTAAGTTCTCACTGAGCAATTTCTCTCTGTATTATTCAGTGACGTTGGATATACTTCTCACAAAGTCTCAGCGATCACATTATTTCCATTCTGGTTGCTCTGTTTTGTTAATCTGTCTTTGTTGTCCTGCCTTACATTTTCATCTTTGGTCTGGAGTAAATGTTTACTGTTAGATTTCACTTAGACAAGAAACACAGTACTCATGAGTAATATTATTTATTTCATAAACCACTCTGTCTTTTGGCTATTAGGTGATTCCAAGGCAATAGTCTTGGGGGTTCTTCTAGTCTCTACTGGTCCAGCAACTTGGTCCTCTTTTTGAAATTTGAGTTTTGGTCTACATTTCCTCCCATTCTATCTGGGATAATATAATGTATCCCAACTTGGAATGATCAGTACTAGTAACCAGGCACCATCTAATTCTTCTGGTCTCAAGGTTAGTTAAGCCAGTGTTTGGCTTTAATGATCTATTCTTTCATTCCTATGATGACAATTGTGAGACCTCCCCACCACCCTAAAAAAACGGAGTCCTGCTGTGGCACTGTGGGTTAATGCGCTGGATTACAAAATCAATTTGAACAGCAAGGTTGGTGGTTTAAATTCACCACTGCTCCTCAGAAACCCTGTACAGGGTCTTTATGTATAGGCACCAATTCAGTGGCACTTAACTACAGCAACAACAACAAATAAAGAATGCAGTTCTTATGTGGTGCTGCACAATAATGCGCTGGACTGGAAAGGTTGGTTTGAATCTAAAGGGTGGCAGTTCAGACCCACCAGTTCCTCCTTGGAAACACTATACAGTGTTTGATATGAGTTGGAACTGAATTGACGGCACTTCACAACACAACAACAACAACAAATGAAGAATCGCTGAAGAACCAAGGACTGGCCTGAGCACTGAGGTTTCTGAAAAATAACTTTAGACCAAGAATGATTCAGATGAGATATCATTAATGCAAACTATGTTTCTTGGTGTGGTGAGGTAAGATAAACATTGGACTGCAAGGTTGGTATGAATCACAAGGTTGGAGGTTCAAACTCACCAGTCTCTCCTTGGAAACCCTATATGGGACCGCTATGAGTTGAAACCAACTCAGTGGTACTAAACAATGCTTCCTTCTTTTTTGACATAAAGAGTGGACCTACATGTGAACCTCAAAAGATGGAAGACACAGGAATCAAATCAATTGCATCTGTGGAAAGAGGTGATGAGAAATTCAATATCATCAGTAAGCCAGGGACTGACTGCATAACAAACCATTAATTACTCATATGCAAGGTCAAGTTGAAGCTGAAGAAAAATAAAACAAGTCCACAGGAGTCAAACTATGATTTTGAGTATATGCCACCTGAATTTAGAGACCATCACAAGAATAGACTTGAAGCACTGAATACCAATGACAGAAGACCAGATGAGTTATAGGAAGACATCACAGACATCATACATGAAGAAAATAAAAGGTCATTACCAAGGTAAGAAAAGTAAAAAAAGACCAAAATGGACATCAGAAGAGACTCTGAAATTTCCTATTAAATGCAGAGTAGCTAAAATAAACAAGAAATGGTAAAGTAAAAGAACTGAACAGGATGCAGCTCAAGGGGACAGAGTATTACCATGAACTGTGTAAAGACCTGGAGTTAGAAAACCAAAAGGGAAGAACACGCTGCTCAGCATTTCTCAAGCTAAAAGAATTGAAGAAAAAATGTAAGTCTCGAGTTGCAATATTGAAGATGTATATGGGTGAGGTATTAAAGGACATATTGTTGTTAAGTGCCATCAAAAGAAGATGGAAGGAATGCAGTTATTGTACCCAAAAGAAGTGGCCAATGCTCAACCATTTCAGGAAGTAGCATCAATGGTACAAGTGCCATGAAATCTGGCAGATGTGGCCAAAGAAAACTTACCTAACAGAATTCAGAAAGCAACAAACAATATCTTTAATATCACACACAAGTAAAAGGCTGCTGAAGGTAATTTTAAAATGGTTGCATTGACAAAGAACTGTCAGACATTCAAGACAGATTCAGACAAGGACGCAGAAGGAGGGGTGTCATTTTTAATGCCAGATAGATCTTGACTGAAAGCAGAGAATAGTAAATGTTGACCTGTGTTCTACTGACTATGCAAAAGCACTCGACTGTGTGGTTCATAACAAATTATGGATATCATTGTGAAGAGTAGGAACTCCAGAGCACTTAGTTGTGTTCATGTGGAACCTGTATATAGACCAACAGTAATTGTTCAAACAGAACAAGAGGATACCGCATAGTTTAAAATCAGTAAAGGTATGCAGTATGGTTGTACCCTTTGGCTATACCTGTTCAATCTATGGAGTCCTGGTGTGGCACTGTGGGCTAATGCGCCAGACTGCAAAGCCATTTGAACTGCAAGGTTGGTGGTTCAAGTTCACCAGCTTCTCCTCGGAAACCCTATACAGGTCGCTATGGGTCGGAATTGACTCGATGGCACTTTACAACAACAACAATTCAATCTATTCTGTACAAATTATTTGAGAAGTTGGAGTAGATGAAGAAGAAGAAATCAAGACTGGAAGAAGACTCATTAACAACCTGTAATATGCAGCTGACATGATCTTGCTTGGGAATGAAGAGGACTTGGAGTGCTTAGTAATAAGATCAAAGACTACAGCTCTTGGTATGGATTACAAAAATCCTCAAATCTGCACCAATAAGCAACATCATGATAAATGGAGAAAACATTGAGGTTGTCAAGAGTTTAATTTTATTTGGATTAAAAATTAGCACCCATGGAAACAGCAGTGAAGAAATCAGATAACTTATTTCACTGGGCAAAGAAAGGGTTAAAAAGCAAAGATGTCACTTTGAAAATAAAGGTGCACCTGACTCAAACCTTATATTTCCAATCACCTCCTATACACGTGAAAGATGGGAAATTAATAAGGAAGACTGCAGAATTGATGACTTTGAATTATGGTGTTGGTGAAGAATATTAAATATACTGTGAACTTCCAGAAGAGTAAACACATCTGTCTTGGAAGAATTCCTTAACATGGGAGCTTCAAATAGTTTATGGAAAAAGTGGAATGAAAAGATACTGACATTTTCTGATGAACTTTTGAAGTCCTCTTGTACAGCCTGAATTTCCTTAGAAGCTAGGATACTGAGACGTCCTCTCTGAAAGGGAAAAAACAACCCGGTGCCACTCATCAACCACACTGCTCACCAGACGGCCAGTCTAGAGACTTTTATTCAGGGTGAGGAAGAGCAAGGTGACCTCTGCCCCAGACAGAAGGCAGAAGGCAGAAGGCAGAAGGCAGAAGGCAGAGAGAGTCAACAGGAAGGGAGTGGTCAAATCAACAGATCACATGTCATTGCTGCGGCTGCCTTTCCAGCCGCACCCCATTTCCCGGGTCGAAGGGCACTCGGCACAGAACTTTGTGTACAAAATGGAGTTGAAGGGAGGGGAGAGAGAAGAACCCGGAAGTTACAGCCTAAAATGGCGGGCCTGATTGTGACTGACTGATTATTGTAACACTCCCCGGTAGGTACTTTGGACATGTTATTAAGAGAGATCAGCAACTGAAGAAGAGCATCATGCTTGGTAAAGTAGAGAGTAAGTGAAAACAGAAGACAGCTCTCAACAAGATGGATTGACACACTCTTTACAAGAATGGTCTCAAATATAGCAACGACTCTGAGGATAACACAGGACCAGGTAGTGTTTTGTTCTGTAGTACAGAGGGGTTACTATGAGTGTGAATTGACTGTATCAAACAATCGCAACAACATGCTTCCCTTGTCTTTTTTCCTGTCTACCAAAGGAAGGAATGGAGTCCTGGTACTGTGCTGTGGGTTAATGCGCTGGACTGAAAACTCAATTTGAACCACAATGTTTGTGGTTCATTCTCACCAGCTGCTCCTTGGAAACCCTACGCAGGGTCACTATGGGTCAAAACCAACTCCACGGCACTTAACAACAAGAACAATAAGAAGGAGATGTCGCATAAGTAGGATAGAGGTTGATAGATCTAAGAAAGTGATGAAATCTACAAGCATGAGCAACTTCCAGAGGGAAACAGTGGTTGGATCACAATGTGGAGGAGCACTGCTGAAGGAGGAAGCACCTTTACTGTGTTGATTTCTCTCTCACATAAGCTCAGCCCTGGCTGGAGACAACAAAGACATGATATTCACATCTGGCTAGGGTAGAAATCATGTGTCTGGTGGTTATATGACATGGAATTGGTTCCAAATTAGAGCAACTTTGTACAGGGTGTCTGAGGCTGTAAATCTTTACGGGAGCAGAAAGCCTCATCTTTCTCCCATGGAACAGCTTGCAGTTTCGAATTACTGACTTTAAGGATAGCAGCCTGATTTGTAACCACTATGCTATCACGTAGGCAAGGGCAACTTTTCTCTCCATCTCTCTACATCAAAGATTATAGATGATTATTGTTGTGTGCTGTTGAGCTGAGTTCAACTTAGAGCAAGCCCATGTGATGGTAGAAATGCTCCAGAGTTTCCTTGGCTGTAATCTGCTTAGAGGTAGAAAACCAGGTCTTTCTCCTTTAGAGGTGCCTGATGGCTTTGATCTGCCAACCATTTAATTATCAGCTGAGTACTTAATTGTTTGTGCCATCAGTGTTCCTTGATTAGACAATTAGATTATGAAATTACGATGCACAGGACAGAGGTCCAAGATGGTTCTTTGAAGGACAGCACTGCCTGATGGGGGTGGCAAATGAGAGAGGTTGCGCATATTAAAAGCATGATCCTGAAGTATGGGCCTCTTGCCTCCTTAAATTCAGTAGAATGGCAAGTAGGAACTACGCATTAGCTTCTTCTCCTGGTACAGATTACCCGGGGAAGAAAGTCATACTCCAAGGGGCCTATGAGCTCAAACCTGAACACACAACCAATACTAAATAAAGACAAATGGAAATAACCTATACCTGGTACGGCAAGGTAGGATAAAGCACTGGACTGCGAACCACAAGGTCAAAGGTCCAAACACACTAGCTGTCCCGCAAAAACTGTACAGTGTCGCTATGAGTCAGAAGTGACTCAATGGCACATAACAAAACATACCAGATGAAGCAGACTGAATGGAGGAAACAGAAAACACTTTTAAATAAGTGCAATGTATATCCTCAAATCATGGAAAGAATTGGTAATACACAGCCAGAACAGCTACAAGGTAGGGCCCTTCATCTAGGGTTACAGAAACTGCACAGATAAATTAGACATGCTTTCTCTAAGAACTTACTCAGGGAAAACCCAGAAGTCCCTGGGTGGTGCACACACTTCATGCAGCTGCTAACCAAAAGGTTGGGGGTTTGAATTCATTCAAAGATGCCTTGAATGAAAGTCTTGGTGACCTGCTTCCCCCTAAAATCAGCTATTGGAAACTGATGGAACACAATTCTACTCTGACACATACGGGGTCACTATGAGTTGGAATTGAATCTGTGGTTGTTGGTATTGTTTGTTAAGATCTACTTAGTTATTAGCTCTAGAAAGTCTGAGAAATTTTATGAAAAGAATGCAAATAGTCTTTGAAAATCACTGAAGGTAGAGAGTTCAATTGTCTCTGGTTAGGAGTTGATTTTCCGGTGATGGTTTTGAATGGTGGACAGAATTTGGGCCTTGAGTTAGTCATTGGGAAGAGATCAGTGTGATGAAAGGCTTAGCTATAGGAAAGGGCAGGATGTTTGCATTAGAGGAAACAAATCATGGGATAAAGAGAAGGACATAGACGAATATGGCATAAGAAATGGAGGAAGCCTTATTAACAACCTACCATATGCAGGTGATATAACCTTACTTGCTGAAAGTGAAAAGGATTTAGAATACTTACTGATGAAGAGCAAAGACCACAGCCTTTGGTATGGGTTGCACTATAATGTAAAGGAAACAAACATTCTTGCCACTGGACCAATAAATTCCATTATGATAAACGGAGAAAAGATTGAAGTTGTCAAAGATTTCATTTTGCTTGGATCCACCATCAACACTCATAGAAGCAACAGTTAAGACATCAAATGATGTATTGAATTGGGCAAATCTGCTGCACAAGACCTCTTTAAAGTGTTCAAGAGCAATGATGTCAGCTTGAGGACTAAAGTGCACTCAGCCCAAGCCATGGTATTTTCAATTGCCTCATATGCATGTGAAAGTTGGACAGTGAATAGGGAAGACTGTAGAAGAACTGATGCATTTGATTTACAGTGTTGGCGAAGATTTTTCAAGGCACTATGGACTGCCAGAAGAACAAACAAATCTGTGTTGAAAGAAGTACAATGAGAATGCTCCTTTGAAGCCAAGATGGTCAGACTTCATCTTTCATACTTCAGACATATTGTCAGGAGGGACCAGTCCTCCGAGAAGGACATCATACTTGGTAAAGTGGAAGGAGAGTGAAAAAGAAGGAGACCCCCAACAAGATGGATTGGCACAGTGGCAGCAACTATAGGAGCTGCAATTGTGAGGATGGCACAGGACCTGACAGTGCTTCATTCTGTTGTACGCAGGGTTGCTGTGGGTTGGAACTAATTGGATGGCACCTAACAACAACAAATGGGAATTTGAGACACAGCCCCATAGTTACAAGCTGGTATTCTATGACATTATTGAAGGAAATCCTGGCGTCATGATCTCCTTGAGGATGTTGATGAAAATGTGTGAACATGTGTGTATGTGTGCTCACATATGTGTGAGAGAGTGAGTATATAATGGTGCATGTGTGTGTGAGACAGAGTGTATGTGTGTGTGTGTACTTACATTCATATGTGGAGGATTCATATGAGTAAAGCATGGTCCATGGCTGTCCGCAGTTTTTCTAGGGGTTGAACCGACTCGATGGCACATAACAACAACAACATACAACCTGCAAAAAGGTGAAGACCAAATACGCATAGACTGAGAAGGCTAAGAACATACAATAGACGTTACATAGATAAAGTAGATTTTGTAAAGGGACTAGAAGAAACTTATTAGAGAAAAGAACACTATTATGAAAGAGCAAAGGGCAAACATATTTCAAAGCATGGTGTATCTGGTTAACGTCACCAAACAAGAATGAGAAATTCATTTGTTCCACCAGGTGACTGTGTGTCCTTCAGGATTATCAGGAAATCATTCTCAGGGAAGCATGGTGGCTCTGTAGTATAAGCACTGGATTGCAAACCCTAAGGTTGGGAGAAAGATGAAGCTTTCTGCTTCCATAAAGATTTATTGCCTCTGAAACCCTATACAGTGTAGCTATGAGTTGGAATCAACTCAGTGGTAGTGAAGTTGAGTTTCAAATACCTAACAGTGAGCCCTGGTGTTATAATGGGTTAAATATTGGGCTACTAACCTACAAGTAGCGTAGTGGTTACGAATCGGGCTATGAACCGCAAGGTCAGCAGTTCGAAACTACCAGCTGCTCCGCAGGAGAAAGATGAGGCTTTCTGCTCCCATAAAGATTTACAGCCTCAGAAACCCTGTATAGGGTTGCTATGGGTCGGAACCGACTCGACGGCACTTAACAACAACAACCTACAACAACAACAGCAATGCATGCTTTACTTGATTAGGTAAAGTTGAGCTAAACACACCAGAAATGAAATCTTAGTCCTATTTAAAAATGGTCCACAAGATGGCACTATGGACCAATCAGAATATTCATTTGGCCTTCAGTGAAATATGTTTACTTCAACCTTCGATTTTTTTTCTTTATCTTTGCTAAAATTCTGCAGGCTGAACTCCAGCACTGCTTGTCTATTAAAAACAATGGCATTTGGCAATAAGCTTCCTAATTTTCATGACTCCTACTTACTGATCATTTACTCCTCACTGGACTTTGGAAAACCTTCTTTTGAATCCCAGTTGTAATACAGGAAGTTGAATCCAATTTCTAATTTGCTACAAACCTTTATAAGGCTGTGTGTAGTCACTGCTGGCATTTATTGGTCTTCAGGGAGTTTGCAGGGAAAGAAAGAAGGGAAATAAGAGTGAAGAGAGAGAAAAGGGCTCAAAGTTTGATCAGAAAAAGCAAAGAACATGAGCTTCAGCCATGATTAGCCTGACAAGGGAATAAAACTACTACGAAATCCACCAAGGTGAAGCGTTGCTTTAAGGAAGAGTCTCTCGTTATCCTGGGATGAGTACTAGTTTGGGCTTTTGCGTAGAATTTTTTTTTTTTTTTTACTGTGTAACAATAAGAACAAATGGCAAAAATTAGGCATTGAGAAGAAAAATTAAAATAGATCCTTTGGCCAAAGGACATAATTGTAGAATTCCATATTTGTATGGCACTAACCGGCATACAGCACATTTTCTGTGGTTTGTCTCCATTGTCTTGATTCTCAGATGACCTCAGAGAGGCCAGTGTAATTAACCTCACTTCACGTATCAGGATTCTGAGACTCAGAAAGGTTCAGAGAATTGCCCAAGGACACACAGCCACTGAATGGGTGAAATGGCATGAAAACCCAGGTCTTTGTTTTCTTCATCTGTGAAATGGGTGTGTTAAATATAACCACTGATAAACGCCAACACAGAGGGTCAGTACATTTCAACTAGTTTCATTATTTGAAAAAGAAAAAAAAAAAGATAAAATGAAAATGCCTTTTCAAGGACATGTGGATAAAGATCTTTGATTGCAATAGAAACAAATTAACTTGCTAGTATAGTTTACCTCTCTCCATACCCAAAGAAAGAATTTATTGGAGGGACACAGAGTAGCAGAGGGAAAACAGAAGCCCAGCTTTGGGAGTAAGTTTCCAGAAGAGTCTGAGCCACTGTGATAGTTAATGGTAACATCAGAGGTCAACTCAGCTAGGCTAGAATTCTTGGTGGTTTGGCAGACAGAATGTGCTGCTTCCTAGTTTGTGATCTAGTGTGAGCTGAAAAGCCAGTCCGTTGGAAAAGGAGTTTCCTTGAGGATATGGCCTGAATCCATTAAAAAAAAAAAGAAAAAGTTCTCACCAATCTACTGACCACTTCCTGGACTGGAATCAACAGGGGCCTCCACTTAGTCTCCTGTCTTAGGCTGGATTCT
>NW_006408718.1:803168-805963 GCF_000296735.1 Chrysochloris asiatica
AGTGGCATCATCACTGGACTCAAGCGTGGCAACAGTAGTGAGGTTGGCCCAGGATCGGGCAGTGTTTTGTTCTGTTGTGCATAAGGTCACTATGGGTCAGTACTGACTTGATGGCACCTAACAACAACAGCAAGAGCAGGAGTCAGCAAACTATGGCCTTAGGCCAAACTGACCCACAGTCTATTTTGTAAATAAATTTTTATGGGCACATAGTATTGTGTAAGGCAGTTTTATCATAAACAGAGTAGCTGTAACAGAGAATGTATGGCCCACAAAGCTGACATATTTACTATTTGGACAGTTTCAGAACCCTCGATCTATAAGGAGAAGGGGAGGAAGGCAGGTTGGAAGGCAGCAGAAAAGAACAAGAACATTCTGTTTCCAAAAATAAAGCAGAAACAAATTTATTGAGATACAAAAAATAATAGGTGATTTCATTATGCATTAGACTGATGTTGCTATTAAGTCCTGTTTAGTCTGTTCATACTTGTTGCCGCTGGTATAGGGTTTCTGAGGATTGGCTGGTAGGTTTCAAGTGCTGATCTTGAGGTTAGCAGCCCAGTTCTTATCCTACAGTGCCCCATCAGGATAATTATTTTACAGTGTCACACAAGGACATGCTAAATATTTAACAAGGAACTCTGATGGTGCTGTAGGATAAGCACTGGACTGCTAGCTGCAAGGTCAGCAGTTCAAACTCACTGTGGGAGAAAGATGGCTTTCTGTCCCCTTAGAGATTTACAGCCTCAGAGGCCCTATACAGGGTGGTTAAGAATTGGGTCAACTCAATAGCAGTCAGGTTGAGTTTTAAAACATTTAAAAATGAGCCCTGGTGGTATAATGGGTTAAGCACTGGGTTGCTAACTGAAAGATCGGTGGTTCAAACCCACCAGGCACTTAAGAAAGACGTGGTAGTTTACGCCTGTAAAGAGCCTTGGAAACCCTATGGAGCAGGTCTACATTGTCCTGTGGGGTTGCGAAGAGTCAGAACCAACTCTCTGTTAAATATTTAACAATAGCTACAACATTCATTTCAAACACCCCAATAATTGTGAAGATGGCATTGGATCTGACACCATTTCTTTCTGAGGTTACCATGACTGGGAACCAATTCCATGGCAACTAGCAGTAACTGTATTTAATAGACAAACATCCAATCTCTGCAGGTGAACACAGGAAAGGGTGATTTCTCATTCACTCTACGGTTCCCTCCATCTGGTGACTAGGGTCCTGGGGTCCTCCACTGAGTCTGTTGCATCTGGCCAGGAGACGATGGAAGAGAGTGGAGAGTATGCAGACCACCACAGGAGGTTTTAGGGGTCGAGACTGAGGGTGACACCCATTACTCTCTGTCCTGTGACGTGGCCCAGCAAGTGTGCTAACAATGTCTCCTAGCAGTGTGAAAGAGAGAGAACCACAGGGGAATGTCTAACAGCTAGTCAGGTCCTCGGAATGCTTCCACTCACTAATCACTTAGCCTTCACTATCCCCAACAAAGGAGTTGCTTATAGTATTCCCATTTCATAGGCAGGAAGATAATAGAGAAGTTAAGTAGGTATTCAAGAATATGGAATTAGGATATTGAAGAACCTTAGAATTTTGGTATAAAGGCTTAATGCTGCCTCTTCAGTTATTGGATGAAAGCTTGTTTGAGGGAAGAAGACATTAGACACTAGGCTGCAAAGTTAGAATGAAGTAGAAGTTAGGATGACTAGACCTTGGGGATTACCTGCTTTGGACCTCTTTCTTGAACTGAGGTGGGTCCTGCATCAGGGAGTAAGATGGGTCCTGCCTTGGGGAAAGGAGGTTTTCAAGGATGAATTATTATACCCCTAGATTTCCTCTCTCCCTTTCCACCTTTCATCTGCCATGCCACCTTCTGGTATCCAGGGCCTCCACTACTTCTAGCAATTTTCTCTTCAGGTTCTACTAGTAACTGCTCTGTGGCCAAATAAGCAAAGCTGAAAGTACCTTCTCTAATTTTGTCCTTAATCTTGAACACTTGTACTTTGGTACAGCTTCATGAGGTTTCTCAATATCTTTATTAACACCTGGACATTTAAAATTCTGCTCACTAAAAAAAAAAAAAAAAAAATGAAGCCAGGGAGAAAATGCCTTTGACTCTTTCATTAGGATCCCCAACAATGCTTCCATCATAAAACAAGGCTGCAAAGTGCCAGTTAAGGGGTCATGTCCACAAAGGGAGCAAAGCAGTTATGAAAATTACAATGACTTTAAGGGAGAACAACTTGGGTTACCGACTCCAAGAGTTCCTGACTTAATGAAATGTGGAGTAGCTGTATCGATTTTAGACAAAGCAAACTTTAGAGCAAGGAAAATTATCACAGATAAAAAAAGGAGGAAACATAATAATACAGGGGTCAATTCTACAAGAAGACACAACAATCCTTAATCTGTATGTACCTAGCAACAGAACACTAAAATATACATAAGGCAAAAACTGATAGAACTGAAAGGAGAAATGGACGAACTGTAAGAGTTAACCTTCATCATAAATGGATAAAATAAACACATAGCAAATCATTAAGGATGTTTGATGTTGTTAAGTGCCTTTGAGACTGTTTTGACTCATAGTGACCCTGTATAGGTTTTCTGAGGAGCGGTTGATTTTTAACTGCCACCCTTGTGATTCAAATGGCTTTGAGATCTAGTGTTTATCCCACAGCACCACACCAGGACACATTGTTGTTGTTAGGTGCCATCGAGTTGGTACCGACCCATAGCGACCTTATGCACAGCAGAATGAAACACTGCCTGATCGTGGGCCAATCTTA
>NW_006408718.1:806160-808297 GCF_000296735.1 Chrysochloris asiatica
TCTCTATGCTGGAGAGTGAGTTTCAGTGTCTCTTCTGACATCCATTTTGACCTTTTCCTTCTTTCTTGTTTTCTCAATGACTTTTTACTTTCTTCATGTCTAATGTTCTTGATGTCATCCCACAACTCTTCTGGTCTTCGGTCTTTAGTGTTTAAAGTATCAAATCTGTTCTTCAGATGATCTCTAAATTCAGGTAAGATGTATTCAAGGTCATATTTTGGCTCTTGTGGACTTCTAGATCATCTTTAATGCCAGCTAAGCATGTTCCTTCTCCCTTCCTAGCTTCTCAATATGCTGCCCCATCCTTCTGTGTAGAAGACAACAGTGACATTCAGTGGCACAATGCTCCTCTTCAACACAAAATGTACAGGTTTGATTCCCAGCTAATGCATCTCATGAGCATCTGTCATGGAGATTTGCCTGCTGCTATGATGCTGGACAGATTTCAGTGTTGTTCCAAGACTGAAATAGACTAAGAAGATAGATCTAGTTATCTACTTCCAAAAACCAGCCAATAAAGAGTCTAGGAATCATGACAATGTGATCCATGACCATCCATGGGGACAGCACTTGACCAAGCAGCATTTCGCTCCATTGTTCATGGAGCTTGTGAATTAGGGCCAACTTAGCAACAGTTGGCAACTAGCTCTGTGATGTTTTTCCATCTCCTAAGATGCTTGTTGCTGTCGAGTTGGTTCTGACTCATAGCAACCCTGTATATGGTTTCCAAGGAGTGACTGGTGAGTTTGAACTGCCAACCGTGCAGTTCACATCGATCTTGCTGTCAAGTGCTTATCCTACAGCATGACACCATCTGCTATTTATGTCTTAGCTGTCTGCTAAAGCATTCTATCATTAAGGAGCTGGAGCAAGGGCTATTCTCATCTTTTAATGACAATAAAGGCACCAGGTCCACCAGCTAACTGCTTCTCTAAATGCATTTCTTTTCTTAACCCTTAACTCACTTTATTGTGATGATTTGTTCCTGTGTCTTTCTTCTCTGCTCAGCTGCAATCTCTTTGAGAGTGGAGGTTTGTTTTGTCTTATTTACAGCTGGAGCCACAATACTAAGTGCAGTTCCTGACATGGTGGGTGCCGGGTAATGACCTGGGGAAAGAAAGCACATGATATTCCATAAAACTTCTAAGATAAACTCTGTCCTCTTCACAGCTGTGTCTACCAATTTTACCAATTCTCCTAAAACTACCTTGTTTCCAAGAAATGCATTCTATGCTTGTATATGTTATTAAACTCCCAGGCCATTTTTCCTGATTTCAGAATAGAAGACCTTCAAAACAGGAAATGTCTGTGAAATTTGTGTTTAAGGAGTGTTCATTCGCTGGCCTCTATTTCCTCTGCCATGGTGACCTTTAAATTTAGCCTGAGTATAAATGGGATTGTCAGAACATCAGGTTAGATTATGCACTGCAACGATTTCTGCCTTTTAAAGAAGATGTAAGTTCTAATGTGGACTGCCTAGCGGGGAAGCTGTGCTCGCTGATGATATTCTCAAAACCGCAGCAGCCAAGTGGGTCAACACTCAGGAAGCAGTGTGCATGCTTCTAGGAAACCAGTTTCACTGAAAACTGGCCCTCATCTAGCCTTCCAGAAAATAGATGACCTTTGTCTGGTGTGTGACCATGCTTCTTGAATCAGATTGTGGGGAGATGCATAGAACTGTGTCTGTGGAACGTATTTTTCAGGGGCAGAGTATGGGAACGTGCAAGGAGTTGTGGAGTCATTGATTGCTCCTCCTTAGTTTGAGGCTCAGAGACCTCCAAGGGAGGCAAGTAGGGACCCCTCCTCAGCATGGATTGTCCACCACCTTTTCATTGCAGCTGTTGGATTATCTTCCCCACCTTTTTCTTGATAATCTGTTCAGAGGTTGAATTAACTAACTCCCATAGATACTTCTAGTTCTGGGTTACTCAGTTGGTTTCTTCAAGGTAGTTCAGGAGCAGAGTTGAGAGGATAAAGATTTTTGTGGAGGGGCCCAAGGAGGAGGGCCTGTGGCTCCAAATGAATAGGAAAAGATTTCTCTGCTTGCTGATGTGTTGCAATAAAATAAAAACTTCTCACTCTAATTCTCAGACCCAAAGATATGATTCAACCTGAAGTCTGAAAAGAAACCTAAGAA
>NW_006408718.1:808397-809093 GCF_000296735.1 Chrysochloris asiatica
CCATCATGTGTTCTGCAACACCAATTTTCCTCAATGTTACCCATAATAGTTTGCTAAGATCCGCATAGTCGAAAGCCTTAGCATATACAAATAAACATCTTTCTGATATTCTCTGCTTTTAGCCAAGATCCATCTGGCATCAGCAATGGTCTTTCTTGTTTCACGTCCTCTTCTGAATTGAGTTTGCATTTCTGACAACTACCTCCTGGTGTACTGCATCTCCTCTTTATAGATTGTCTTCATCAAAATTTTACTTGCATGTAATATAAATGATATTGCTTGATGATATCCACATCCCATTGACTCATCTCTCTTTGGAATGGGCACAAATTTGGATCTCTTCCAATTGGTTCATCAAGTAGCTCTCTTCTAAATTTCTTGGCATAGATGAATAACTAGAAATAAATATTATAAATATCATTATAATATCCCACAAATATTTGAGGATGAAACAACACACTTCTAAGTAACATATAAGTTAAAGAAAAGGTCTCAAGAGAAATTAAACATATTCTGAAGTAAGTACAACTTATCAAAATTTGTGGGATTCAGTGAAAGCTTAGAAAAAAGTTTACAGCATTAACTCCATATATTTTGAGTGGAAAATGATCTAAAATCAATAAGCTTCTATCTTGGGAAACCTTAAGAGAAAAAAGACTAAACTTAAACTAAATCAATTAGAAAAAGGAAATAATA
>NW_006408718.1:810147-810737 GCF_000296735.1 Chrysochloris asiatica
GCATGAGCCTATTGTTACGGCCACTGTGCCAGTCCATCTTGTTGGGGGTCTTCCTCTCTTTCTGCTAACCCTCCACTTTACCAAGCATGATATCCTTCTTCAGGGACTGGTTCCTCCTGATGATTAGTCTGAAGTATGAGAGCCGAAGTCTCACCATCCTGGCTTCTTCTAAGGCACATTCTGGCTGTACGTCTTCCAAAACAGATTAGATTGTTCCTCTAGCAGTCTTTACTTTCAAAATTCATCTCCAACACCATAACTCAAATGCATTAATTCTTCTCCAGTCTTCCTTATTCACTATCTAACTTTCACATGTATATGTGGATTACAACCCACAGTACTCCAGTGAGATCTTGTAGAAAATGGTGTGGAGGCAGTGATTGTTCCCTCTGGACAATATGTCCAAAGTATGAGAGACGAAGTTTAGCCATCTTGGCCTCCAAGGAGCCAAACCAGAGCTTTTCCACTTAGGACAGTTGTTTTCAGCTGTGTCTGCAGATGTACCTCTTGCTGGTTCTTGGCCTCTCTGCCCTGCTTGGCCAAGTACCTAACTCCCCTCTGCCCTGCTTGGCCAAGTACCTAACTCCCCT
>NW_006408718.1:811897-820086 GCF_000296735.1 Chrysochloris asiatica
TAAGTGCCATTGAGTTGGTTCTGACTCATAGTGACCTTGTATAGGGTTTCTGAGGAGTGGTTGGTGGATTTGAACTGCTGACCTTGCATTTCAAACTGATTATGAATCAACAAAAGATTATGAATTGTTGTTGTTAAGTACCTGCAAGTCAGTTCTGACCCACAGTGACCCTGTATAGGGATTCCAAGAAATGGCTGGTGAGCTTGAACCACTGACCTTGTGGTTCAAACTGACCTTGTAGTCCAGCACATTAACCCACAGCTCCACACCAGAACTCCAGATTATGAATAGAACAGCCATATTAAATAATTCACTGCACCACAGACCTCATGTTAACTGATAACAGCTTTGAAGACCCTATTTCTAAGCAAGGTCATATTCACAGGTACCAGAGGTGAAGAGTTCAACATAATCTTTGAGGGGACCATCATTCAATCCATAACACAGGCTATCCAAGAAAACAACAACAACAACAAAAAAAACAATAGAACACAAGTTGCTAACATCAGAAATGATCCCTTGGACATTAAAAGAATACTATAAATAATTTTCTACATTCAAACCTTATAACATAGATGAAATGGACTGATTTCTTAAAAGACAAATTCTATTAAAATGTATACAAGTAGAGATAGATAACTGCTCTGAGTCAATATTACGTAACATCATTTCCCCATAATCTTTTCCAAAAAGTAGAAGTAGAGAGAACATTGTCGGATTCATTTTATGGGACCACCAATATTAAAACAATCTAAATGTTTCAACAAACTGAGACAGTACTGGAGGCTTTCACTCGTCTATGTCAAGAAATCTGGAAGACAGATATCTGGGCAACTGGAAGAGATCCATATTTGTACCCATCCCAAAAAGAGGTGTCCCCAAAGACTGGGGAAATACTCAGCAATATCACAGGCAAGTGAAATTTTGCTGAAAGGTGTGCATCAGGGTTGAATTATTTTACATTATTCAACCTCTATAATCAAATAATTCAGGAAACTGGACCACAGTGAAGAAGAATATGGCATTAGGATTGGAGGAAGCCTCAGTAACAACCTGCAATATGCAGATAACACAACTTTGCTTGCTGAAAGAAAAGTGACTTGAAGTACTTACTAATGATCAAAACTACAGGCTTCAGTATGGAATGCACCTCAATATATAGAGAGCAAAAATGTTCATAACTGGACCACTGGAGAAGAGATAGAATTTTTCAAATATTTTATTTTACTTGGATCCACAATCAGCACTCATGGAAGCAGCAGTCAAAAAATTGAAAGATTAAAAAAAAAAAATGTTTTATTGTGAATTTTGTGATAGTTTACATGGGAGAACATTGGCTTTACATTCATCTTATCATATATCCTTTCATTGCCATGGTTACAGTCCCCTCCATGCATCATCAACCAACCAAAGGGTATACCCTGCAAGCCTGCCCCCAGGTCTTCAGCACACAGTTGCTCTCCCTCTCGGGAACTAAAGTCCTCAGCTGCTCCATCTCTCCATGTCATCATCTCTGCCTCCATCTCAGTCATCACTGATTCTCTGAGTAGGGTCCCGCTCTCTGTTCTTCTCCCTTGATGGTTCCAGGGACCTCCGCTCCTAGACTGCAAAGTTAATCACTCCCCTCCTTTTGCTACATAATTCCTACCTTTACCGTTCCAACCCTCACAATCAGTTCTGATAACAATTATTCATCATTGTATTACAGGAGACCCATCCGCATTTCCTTTCAACAGCCCTGCCCAGACAGATTGGATACTACTCAATGGAGATTCTACCTTCCTGCATGCCCTATGAATCTAGCTTCCCTCTTGAAAGCTTGTAAGCCAGTCACTTCTTGCCTTTGTAGCTCCCCCACCCCCCATTTTGGATAGACAATATCCAAGTTGCCCATCCCTGTCTACTCTGTGCATGGAGAGGGTAGGAATGATCCTCTCTGTAAAGATTTGTTCCCTCTTTTGAGCTACTGCATCCATAGATGTAGGTCAAGTTCATCAAATTGTATCAGATTACTCTTTTTTCCCTCTTTCATCTTCTAGTTGAGTTCTGACCAGTCATTGAAGACAGGTCAAGTGGGTATTATCTGCAAGTGTGGGTGTTCTTGTGCATATGCCCTCTCCTTATCAGCTGGATGCTTCGCTCTCCACTCTAGTCCTCTGTGGCTATGTCACTGACTCTGGGCACAGGAGTCCCCAGGTCTTGCCACACTACTGGCCAACCAGGTCTCCACCCAGGTTCACAGGAGTCTATTGAACATTGTAGGGCTTAGCTCGCAGCTTCATTGCTGTTTTTCCCTCACTTCGCCTTATCGGTGATGAACGTGGTCACCAATCAGAGTGTGTATTCCCACTGTATCTTAGTCTTAGACGGAGGTTTGCTCTGAGGGGACCTGACCACTTGCCTTGATGTCTCCTGGGCGAGCAACTTGCTTGTTCTTGTAGTAATCAGTCGGTCTGCCTATATTGTTTCCTGTTGGTCTTTCTTTCTAGAAGTATCTTCTGTTCTTCTAGCCACTCTGGGCTGGTCTGCTTGTCCTTTCAGGTGGAGATTTCCCACATCAGAAGATTCTGAATGTTGTTCAGGATTTCACCTATGGTCTTATGTAATGCAGAAGCTCCACAGAAAGCCTCCTTCACTGGGCATGCTGTAGCCCCATTTTAGGTATTTCAATCAGTGAAAGATGTTTTGCATTGGACAAATCTGCTGCAAATGATTTCACTATGAGGACAAAAGCACATATGCCTTAAGTTGTTGTTATAGTTAAGTGCCATGGATTGATTCCGACCCATAGCAACCCTGTATAGGGTTTCCAAGGAGCAGCTGGTGAACTTGAACTACTGACCTTGCAGTTCAGATGGCTTTGCAGTCTGGCACATTAACCTACAGCGCCACACAAGGAGTAAGCCATGGCATTATCAATTGCCTCATATATATGCAAAAACTGAACAATGAATAAGGAAAATCTGAGAAGTATCAAGCCATTTGGATCATGGCATCGCAGAAGAATATTGAATATACTATGAACTGCCAGAAGAACAAACAAATCTGTCCTGGAAGAAATACAGCCAGATATTCTTATGCACCATGGATGGTGAGACTTTGTCTCACATACAGTTTGGACTTGTTATCAGGAAGGACTTGTTCCTGGAGAAGGACATGATGCTGGATAAATTAGGAGGTCAATGAAAGAGAAGACTCTGAATGAGATGGATTGACAAATTGACGACGGCAAATGGTTCAAACCTAGCAACAATTGTGAGAATGGTTTAGAACTAGATGGTGTTTTGTTCTGTTTTACAAGGGTTGCTATGTGTCAGGATGACTCCATGGCACCTAGCTACAACAACACCAACCTGTGAGAAAATAAATTTGATTACTAAAGCCATTCACTTATATTATTTATGTTACTGCAGCACAAAGAAACTAAAACATCTTCACTTCCACTGGTCTTCTACTTAACCAAACATGATGTTCTTTTCTAGTGATTCGTTTTTTCTGATGATGTGTCCAAAGTAAACAGAAAGGTCTGTCTATTTTCCTTTCTAAACAGCATTCTAGCTGCACTTCTTCCAATATTTATTACCAACACCAGAATTTTAGTGTAAGACCTTCCATGCTCTTGTTGTTAAGTGTCTGTATAAGGTTTTCAAGAAGTGGCTGATAGGTTTGAATCACTGACCTTGGGATTACCAGTCCAGTGGTTATCCTACAGTGCCAAACCAGCTATCAGAAAGACATACTGTTTGTTTTCTAGGGAACATCTCTCTTCAGAGCCTGCATACCTCTACAGAGGTCATGTGTGAAGCTGTGTGCTCCCGGGAAGAAGGAAAGACTTTAAAGGTATTCTGTTTACAAGCTTGCTTGTCCAAAAACCTGTGCAGGCTAATTTGTTCCAAACCCTTCATTTCCTGATGCTAAGTGGGAAAATCTCTAGGACAGGATATTGTCAAGTTGTTGTTAATTTAAGTGCCCTCAAGTCACTTCCGACTCCTAGCAACCCTGTATAGTATTTCCAAGCAGCGGCTGGTGAGTTTGAACCACCAACCTTGTGGTTCAAACTGACATTGCGGTCCAGAATGCATTGATTTGAATTATGGTGTTAACAAAGAATATTAAATAAAACAGGATGGGTTGTGTGCAATTTCAGATTTTAGGCAAGGTGACAGCTAGAACCCATGCACAATTACTGCTAAGAGTTTAATTTTTGTCACTGCACAAGCCCCACAGATTAGACCTTTCAGAATAATGGAAAAAGCTTCTGAACATTGAGTCTCCATTGGATATTCCACGATAGCACCATCTTGGTACTGGTAGATCATTTTCCACATAAACATTACTTTTCAAGGTCAGGGTTATAAAGCCCATGGCCACTATTGAAACCGCAGGGGCAGAGCAGAAACCATTCTGCTGGCATTCTAAAAATAAGAAGCTTTATTTTCAAACTGCAGGATGTGGCTTAAAAGACAAAGTCACAGTCATTTACTCTTTTGACTGCCACTTGTATTCCATTTCTGTCAATTGGGCCTGAGAGAAAGAGGCTGGCTCTATATAAAGGGAGACTAATTTCTGAGAATTGCATAAGATTAACCCTCGTGAATCCTGATATGAGTGTCTCTAACTTTCTCCTCTCTTTAAGACCTAGGTGATGAATTGTGAGATTTATGGCTGCTGAGTCCTAGCCAGAATCAGGCCTCAATCAGACACTCCATCAGAGAGAAAATTCTGTAGCTACTGACAGAGTTGAGAGCCATGGAGATCTTAGGGAAGAGCTTCACAGTGCAGACTCAGAGGGTCAAATATACATGTGAGGCAGGCTGGAGTCTCCTTCCTCTTCATCCCATCCTTCTATCCAATTCTTATTCTCAGTGGAAAGATGATTATGATTGTTGGTTCCTGTCAAGTGGGCTTTGACTCATAGGAATCTTATCGTCTCAACCTCCTCCTATCCATGCAAAACTGGATAATGAAAAAAGGAAATGGAAGAAGAAGGAATTGATTTGAATTATGGTTTCAGCAAGGCATATTAAATATAACTAAGACTTCCAGAATCAACAAATCAGTTTTAGAAAATTCAACTAAGGAAGGAGCCTTAGAAATGAGGATGGTGAGACTTTGATTAACTGACTTGGAACCCTTTATCAGGAAAGACAAGTGGCTAGAAAAGGACATCATATTTGTAAAGCTGATGGCCAGTGAAAATGAGGGAAACTCTCAATGAGATGAATTGACACAGTTGTCTCAACAATGATAGATAATGGAGATTTACACACAGGGCAATGCTTCATTTAAACCTTGCTTGCTGAAAGTGAAAAGGACTTAAAATACTGATGAAGATCAAAGGTATGGATTGCATCTGAATGTAAAGAAAACAAAACAAAACTCCTCACCACTGAACCAATAAACAACATTCTTATCAATGGAGAAAAGATTCAAGTTGTCAAGGACTTCATTCTTCTTGGATCAACTATCAACACTCATGGAAGCAGCAGTCAAAGAATGAAATGACGTATTGCATTGGGCAAATCTGCTGCACAAGACCTTTTTAAAGTGTTGAAGAGTAAAGATGTCTGCTTGAGGACTAAGGTGCACCTGATCCAAGCCATGGTATTTTCAATAACCTCATATGCATACAGAAGCTGGACAGTGAATAAGGAAGACCATAAAAGAATTGATGCTTTTGAGTTATGGTGTTGGAGGAGAGTATTGAAAGTACCATGGGCTGCCAAAAGAACCAATAGATCTGTGATGGAAGAAGTGCCGCCAGAGTGTTCCTTGTAGGTCAGGATGGCCTGACTTCGTCTCTCAAACTTGGGACATATTGTCAGGAGGGACCAGTCACTGGAGAAGGATATCATGTTTGGTAAGGTGGAGGGTCAGAGAAAAGAGGAAGACCCCCAGAGAGATGGACTGGCAGAGAGGCAGCATCAATGGGCTAAAGTGTGGCAACAATAATGAGGTTGGCCAAGGACTGGGCAGTATTTTGTTCTGTTCAGTAATGACTCAATGGCACCTAACAACAACAACAAAGGTTGCTTTGAGGAGGAATCAATTTCATGGCTGCTAACAACAGCATGTATAACTAACAAAATGTTACCTGGCCCTGCACTCTCTTCCTAATGATTGATGTGTTTGTGCCAATTGTTTTGGCTCTTACGCCAATCTCATCAAGAGTTCCCCTCATTTTTGCTGACCTTCTACTTGACCAAACACGATGTTCATTTCTAGCAACTGGTCTTTCGTTGTCCAAAGAAAGTGAACGGAAGTCTTGCCATCCTCACCTGTAAGGAGCATTGTGGCTATAAGTGGAAACGAATGTCTTCTAGTGTACTGACATTTCTACCACTCATGATCTGTCAGTTTGTCATTCTGTGGTGTCTTGTGTGTTTCTGTGATGCTGGAAGTGATGCAATTTCAAATACCAGCAGGGTCATCCATGGTGGACAGTTTTCAGTGGAATTTCCAGACTGAGGCAGATTGGAAGGAGGATTGGATGATCTACTTCTTAAAAACAGTGGCCATTGAAAACCTTATGAATAACAGCAAAACATTGTCTGATATACAGCCAGAAAGAGAACTCGTCAGGGTGGAAGGCACTGAAAATACGACTAGAGGAAAACTGCCTCCACAAACTGGAGTTTACCTTAAGGATGTGGATGGAGTAAAGCTTTCAAGACCTTCATTTGCTGATGTGACAAGACTCAAAATGAGAAGAAATAGCTACAAACAAGCCATTAGTAATTGGAGGGAGAGATGTACAAAGCATAAATCTAGGAAAACTGGAAGTTGTTAAAAATGAAATGCAATGCTTTAAGATCAATATTCTAGGCATTAGTGAGCTGAGGTGGATTTGCATTGACCATTTTGAATGGGGCAATTTCATGGTTTACCATGCCAGAAATGCCAAATTGGAGATTAATGGCATTACATTCAATGTCATAAAGAACATTCTAAGATCTACCTTAAAGTACAATTCTGTCAGTGATAGGAGAAACTGAAGATTTTTACCAAGTTCTGAAGCTGATCAAACATGGAATAAAGATGTACTGCTAATTGTTGGATTGAAATGTGAATATTGGAAACAACAAAGAAGGATCAGTAGTGGGAAAATATGGCATTGATGATAGAAATGATGGCAGCAATCACATGATAGAATTTTACCATATTTGCAAAATTTCATTGCAAATACCTTCCTTCAATAACATGAATGGCATATATACATGTGGACCTCACTGGTTGGAACACACAGGAACCAAACTGATTACATATGTGGAAAGATATGATGGAGAAGGTCAATCAATATCACCAGTCAGAATAAACTCAAGTGAAAGACCATCGATTGTTGATATATAAGTAAAAGTTAAAGTGAAACAAATAAACCAAATTGAATCAGCCAAAGTATGGCCTTAGAGCTTGTCATTTTTGTTGTAGAGTGCCATCAAGTTGGTTCTGACTCATAATGAGGGTACCCTGTATATGGCTGGTGGGTTTGAAATGCCAACCTTGTGGTTGGCAGTTCACTGCTTATCCTACAGCACCGCACCATGACTCCAATGTATGCAGGAACAAAATCCTTCTCAATCAATGCTCTTTGTTGACTTGGTGCACAGGTCCCCTGGGTTCCGATGGAATACTTGGGACAGGACTGATACTCATGGAGCTGTGATCACCAAGCCCTGGAGCTGAAGGACCAAAGAAAGCGTGCAGTGGCTCTGAAGCAGAAATCTTGGTTAAAGTGAAAATATGGAATCAATCACTAATGTTACAAAAGGAAAGAGTTCCAATGTCCAAATCCAGGAAAACACTCACTCTGAGTAATGGGAGAGTCACTGAGAGGGCTGTTGGAGGCATCCTTCAGGCTGAGAAGCACCTCTTTTTCCAATTCATAACCTAAATTCTGTGACCTTTATTGGTTAGTTGTTGTTAGGTGCCATCGAGTTGGTACCAACTCATAGAGACCTTATGCGTAGGAGAACGAAACAGTGCCCAATCCTGGGCCAACCTCACTATCATTGCCTCGCTTGAGCCCATTGATGCCGCCAATCTGCCAATCCATCTCATTTGGGGCCCTACTCTTGTTCTCTGTCCCTCCACCTTACCAAACATGATATCCTTCTTCAGTGACTGGTCCCTCCTGACAATATGTCCGAAGTATGAGAGATGAAGTTTGGTCATCTTGGCCTCCAAGGAGC
>NW_006408718.1:821026-830695 GCF_000296735.1 Chrysochloris asiatica
TCTTTAGACAACATAAGAGATGACTGTAACACATGGACCTCACCAGATGGAATACATAGAAATCAAATTGACTACATCTGCGGAAAGAGAGGATGGAAAAATTCCATATCATCAGTGAAAACAAGGCCAGGGGCAGACTGTGGAACAGACCATCAATTACTCATATGCAAATTCAAACTGAAGCTGAAGAAAATGAACATAAGTCCCCGAGAGCCAAAATATGACCTTGAATACAATCCCCCTGAATTTAGAGATCATCAGAAGAACAGATTTGATACATTAAACATTGAAGACTGAAGACCAGAAGAGAGATGCTCCATAGGTCCTCAGAAATGATAAGGAGGTCATGTCAACTTGGAACTTGACCATCCTTGGGTTCATGTAAATAATTGCTTTCAGGTGGTGCTCCAATTCTTTAATTTTGGACACCAGTTTCCCCTGCTGATAGGTCTTGATATCATTCTTTTGACTGATCCTGGTACAGACAAATCACTAAACAACCCTCCCTTTTAGCTCTATCTGCAGTGCTAACTGGCAGTGGAGGCAGAAGATGTGTCCACATTTAAAGTACATATCTTTCTCAAATAGCTCAGACAGACAGCAACTTACTATTCAAAAGTTTTCAGCCATGGCTGTTGCTATCCTCCACTACTTTAAAAATATTGTTATTGTTGTTGTTAAGTACTGTTGAGTCAGTTCTGACTCATAGTGACCCTTTATAGGGTTCCTGAGGAGTGACTGGTGAGTTTGACCACTGATCTTGAGGTTCAAACTGACCTGCAGCCCAGTGCTTATCCTACAGTGCCACAACTACCTAAATTTAGAGATCATCTCAAGATTAAATTTGATGCATTGAATTCTAATAACCAAAGAGCAGACGTGTTCTGGGATGACATCAAGAACATCACACATGAAGAAAGCAAAGACCACTTAAAAAATAAGAAAGAAAGAAAAGACTAAAATGGATGTCAGAAGAGACTTTGCAACTTGCTCTTCAATGTAGATAAACTAAAATTACTTGAAATCATAATGATGTAAAAAAGCTCAACAGAAAATTTCAAAGGCAGCTCAGAATGATAAATGAAAACATTATAATGAAATTTGCAAACATATAGAGTTAGAAAACCAAAAGATAAGAATACAATCAGAAATTTTCAAGTTAAAAGAATTGAAGAAAAATCTAAGCCTCTGATCACAATATTAAAGGATTCTATGGACAGCATGCAAAAGCTGGACAGTGAATAAGGAAGACTGTAGAAGATTTGATCCTGTTGCGTTATGGTGTTGGAGGAGATTACTGAAAGTACCATGGGCTGCCAATAGAATCAACAGATCTGTGTTGGAAGAAGTGTAGTCAGAGTGCTACTTGGAGGCCAGGTTGGCCAAATTTCGTGTCTCATACTTCGGACATGTTCTTTGGAGGGACCAGTAGCTGGAGAATTGGGTAAGGTAGAGGGTCAGAGGAAAAGAGGAAGACCCCCAGCAAGATGGATTGGCAAAGTGGCAGTGTCAATGGGCTCAACTGTGGCAATAATCGCCAGGTTGGCCAAGGACCGGGCAGTGTTTTGTTCTGTTGTACATAGGGTCACTATGAGTCAGTACTGACTCGATGACACCTAACAACAACAATGGACAAAATACTGAATAATGCAAGAAGTATCAAAATGGAAGAAATACACAGAGTTACTGGACTTAAAAGAACTGGCTGACATTCAACCATTTCAAGAGGTAGCATATGATCAGGAAGGATGGTATTGAAGGAGGAAGTCTAAGCTGCATTGCAGACATTGGTAAAAAACAAGGCTTCTGGAATTGATAGCATAGAAATGGAAATGTTTCAGTGAACTGATGCAGCATTGAAGGTGTTCACTCTGCTGAGCCAAGAAATCTGGAGGGAAGCTAGCAGGTTAACTTATGGGAAGAGATTCATTCATGTGGCCATTCCAAAGATAGGTGACCCGATGGAATATGGAATTCATTTAACATTATCAGTGATATCATAAGCAAGTAAATTTTGTTAAAGATAATTTAAAAATGCTTGCAGCAGTACATCTACAGAGAGCTGCCAGAAACTTAAGCTGGATTCAGAAGAGGACGTGGAACTAGAATTATCACTGCTGATGATTGGAAGCAGAGAATCCCAGAAAGGTGTTTACTTGTGCTTTATTGACTATGCAAGACATTCAATGGTGCAGCTCATGACGAACTATGGATAACACTGCAAAGAATGGGTATTCCAGAACCCTGAACTGTGCTCTGAAGGACCTGTACATAAACCAAGAGGCAGTCGTAGAACACAACAAAGGGACAGTGAATGGTTAAAATCAGGAAAGGCATGCGTCAGGATTGTATTGTTTCACTATATTAATTCAGTCTGTTATTGTTATGTGCTGTGGAGTTGGTTCCAACCCATAGCGACGCTGTATAGGTTTCCAAGGCTGTAAATCTTTACGGGAGCAGAAAGCCTCATCTGTCTCCCGTGGAACAGCTGGTAGTTTCGCACTGCTGACGGTGAGATTAGCAGCCTGATTCATAACCACTACACTACCAGAGCTCCTTATGATGAACAAATAATCCGAGAAGTTGTATTATGTGAAGAAGGATGTGGCATCAGGATTGGAGGAAGACTCATTAACAATCAGTAATATGTAGATAGCAGAACCTTGCTTGCTGGAAGTGAAGAGGATTTAAAATTCTTACTGATAGAGATCAAGGAGCCCAGCCTTCAGTATGGATTGCACTGAGACGTAAAGAAAGCAAAAATCCTCACAATTGGACTAGTAACTACCACCGTGATGAATGAAGAAAAATGGAACTTGTCAAATATTTCATTTTACTTGGATCTACAATAAATGTTCATGGAAGTAGCAGTCAAAAAATAAAGAGACATTGCATTGACAAATCTGCTGCAAAAGGCCTCTTTAAAGTGTTAAAGAGAAAAGACGTCAATTTGAGGACTAAGGTGTGCTTGACCCAAGCTCTGGTATTTTCAATTGCCTCATATGCAGGTGAAAGTTGGACAATGATGAAGAAAAATTGTTGCATTTAAATTATGGTGTTGGAGAATATTTGAATATACCACAGACTGCCAGTTGAATGAACAAATCTGTTTTGGAAGAAGTATACCAGATTGCTGCTTCGAAGTAACGATGACAAGACTTAGTCTCTTGTTCTTTGGACGTGTGGACAGGATCCACCAGTCCTTGGAGGAGGACATCATGCTTGGTAAAGTGGAAAGAGAGGAAGACCCTCAACAAGATGGATTGACACAAAGGCAACAACCATGGGCTCAACCCTAACACATGAGGATGTAGGAGAGCCACACAGTGCTTCCTTCTGTTGCTATTAATTGGAACCCATCCTATGGCACCTATCAACAATAAGTGGTTGTTTAAGAGCTGGAGGGAAAAGCAGAAGATGGCAGGGTACACACCAAGCTCACTATTCACTGGGATGACCTAACCTTGATGAGGGTGACTAAGCCACAGTAGGCAAGAGACATTGGAGTTTGTATCACTGGAGAGATAAGATGCACATGTTGCCTTGGTCTGTGCCATCTGAGAAGGCCTGGAGCCCAGGGACAAAGCAAGTGTAATGTGCAGGCAGCAGACATCAGAGAAGCACTAGGCACAGGGGACTCATGGTCCGTCTCTGATGGAGAAGTTATTGAAAGATTTTGGTGAGTGTCTTTCTGTTTCATCAGTAGTTCAAGGGAGTCAGTGTTCACCCATCAGTGTTAGAAGGTAAAGAAAACTGCTAGGACTGGCCATCTACAAGTCTCATGCTAGTAAGCTGAAAATTGGTAACACCTATTTTCTTAGCATTCTCAGAACTATCCCGTGTCCTGAAACTCTATGCAAAGCAAAGTATATCAGTCCACCAGTGACTGTCTTCTGAACGCTTAGTCTCCATGTGACCACTGTGGTACCTGAAAGCCAGAACCGTGTTCAGAGTACAAGCACTCAGGGATGCTCCTTATAAACAGGTTTGATAATGATTGAATGTGATACTAAGCCTGGCTTTGGTGAAAGTATTGGGTTTATCTCACCCCTTGACTGCTCTTATCTGATGTCATGAAGTTGTCGCCTTGTACCTTTCATTTTCTAAATTTAACTTCCAAAGGACTTCATTCACATCTCCAAAATAAACAAACAAACAAAAAACTTGACTCTTGAAATATAATCTCCTGATGGCAGCTTTCCAAGGTCAAAAGCATTATAGCAAAAATCATAGGCATAGTTTTCTAAGATTAAAGATGAACACGTTTCTTGAATCCTTTTTTTTTTTTTAAAGTGAAAGAGAAACACATGCAAACCTCAAACAAACCTTATAAAAGGCATCGTTTAGATTATACAATTTTTAAAGGCACATTTTTCTTTTTTTTTTTAAGGAAGAAGATAATTAGAACATACAATCAGGAAACTTTTCTTTCTACTGCTTGGGGTGGGTCAGTAGTAGAGATTGCAGGTTTCTTCTAACGAGACCATCAGTGATAACTGAAGTATTATAGTTTTGATGATACTGTGCTCAACTGCCTGCCCTTTCTACTGAGCATACATGCCCAGAAAAGCACCAAGCAATCTCCAAAACACATAACACATTAGGTAAAGCCTTTGCAACTCATATTCTAGACAAAGGACTAATTAGAAAATAGTCAGAAATAGATCCACCATGAAAAGACGCATGTGCAAAAGATATGAACAAACAGCATAAGAGACATAAATGGGAATATGAAACACACGGAAAGATGTTCAACATATTCATAAAAAGAGAAATGCGAGTTAAAACTATTCTGCAATGTCATTATTCACCCAGTACATAAAAAACAACAACATTCAAAACTTGACAATTTCTAGTGCTATAGGAAAAGCGGTCCTTTTATATATTTTTGAGAGCACTGCAAATCTAAGGAGTTCTGGGGGTGCTAGAGATTAGGTGCTGGGATGCTAACTGCAAGGTCAGCCGTTCAAATCCCTCAAGGAGGAAGATGAGGCTGTCTGTTCCCTTTGTTATTGTTGTTAAGTGCCTTCGAGTCGGTTCCGACCCATAGTGACCTTGTATACGGTTTCCGAGGAGTGACTGGTGAGCTTGAACCGCCGACCTTGCAGTTCAAACAGCTTTGCAGTCTGGTGCATTAACCCACAGTGGTTCCCTTAGAGCTTCCAAAATCCAGCACAGAGTAGATGTGAGTCGGAATCGACTCAATGGTAGTGGTTTGATTTTTGTTAGAAAGGACTAGTTTTGGAAATAGTTATCAACTCTTTGTTGTTGTTAAGTGCTGTTGAGTTGGTTCTGATTGATAGTGACTCTGTATAGGGTTTCCAAGGAGCAGCTAGTGGATTTGAACATCCAACCTTGTGATGCAAACTGATCTTGAGGCCTAGTGTACTATCCTGCAGCATCACACCCAGACTCACCAATAGAAATACAGCTGAAGCTGCAAGAAGAGCTTTGCATGACACTCACTGTCTTCCTCTCTGAAGCCAGGATGATAACAACAGCCTAGTCCTTAGTCTTGTTTCATCCAATCCAACTGATAGTGTGATTCCTAAAAACGTGTCCACCACCAACTTGAAAGTTTTCCAGGTTGCTTGATTGCTCTCAGAATCAAGTCCTGATTCACTAGGTCTTCTCTCATACCATCCTGAACAATTTCCCTGAACTTGAACCTCCAGCCGTATTACACCATCTGAGTCTGGCCCAGCATCCCAAAGCTGACTCCTGCCTCTGTTTTCCCTCACCTAGGGTGCCCCACCTCCCCTTCTAGTTTTGTATGGTCCCTGCTCCACATTAAAGACACAGCTCCAAAGTGACCTTTCTGAACAGCTGTTCGCAAAGATTCACTTTTCTGTACTTTCACCTCAGGCCAACTTGGGCATTAGCCTCTGTGCTCCTTTCACATCCCTGCAAGAAGTCATAGGAGCTGGGGGGGGGGAAGGGCAGCGTTGATTTCAGTACCAGAGAGAGCTCTTTCTCATTCTCTCTCTCCCCCTCTTACAAAAAGTGAAGGGAATAGCCTGATCATCTTTTTAAATTCCAGCAAAAGGAGAGGAATGGACAAAAAACGACAAGAAAGAACAGCAGGGGGGATGGGAGCAGAGGACATTTTAAGGAAGTGTCCCAAAGTGTCTAGCATGTTCAGTGTGTACTGCAGAATAAAAGTAAGATAAAAGTGATGAAAATATCCACTGCTTTTCACTCACAGGAGATATTGGGGGTCACAAAAGACCGTGGAGTGAAAGGGAACGTCAGAAGTGGTGAAAGAAAGCATAGTGAGGTCTTTGAGGCAAGCTCTGCAGCACAGAACTTTTTGAAGTATTGAAGAGCAGAGATGTCAGCTTGAGGACTAAGGTGAGCCTGACCCAAGCCATGATATTTTCAATAACCTCATATGGATGTGAAATCTGGACAGTGAATAAGGAAGATCGTAGAAGAATTGATGCCTTTGAGTTGTGGTGTTGGAGGAGAATACTGAAAGTGCCATGGACTGCCAAAAGAACCAATAGATCTGTTTTGGAAGAAGTGCAACCAGAGTGTTCCTTGGAGGCCAAGATGGCTAAGCTTCGTCTCTCATACTTTGGACATATTGTCCCCAGGGAACAGTCACTGGAGAAGGATCTCATGCTGGGTAAGGTGGAGGGTCAGAGAAACAGAGGAAGACCCCTAACAAGATGGATTGGCCAGGTGGCATCATTGATGGCATCAAATGTGGCAGTGGTAGTGAGGTTGGCCCAGGATTGGACATTGTTTCATTCTGCTGTGCATGGGTTCGCTATGAGTCGGTTCCGACTAGATGGCACCTGACAACAACAACTGTAAGGAAAGAGGGAGTTGTAGCAAGCCAAAGAGAATCAAGACTTTTCTAAGATAGTGGACACTTGGATCTGTTTAGACGCTGAGGAGAAGGAGCCAGAGGAGAGGGAGAGGCTGAAAAGGAAAGCGATAATGAGTGGCACCAGGAAGTGGGTGACTGAGGGAGGGAACCTGATGCATAGGAGGTCTTGACACTTCAGTGGCCCTTGAGCAAGTGTTTCTCTGAAAGCAAAGCATTGATGATAAAGTAGCGTATTGGATGCAACGTGTTAAAGAAATCTATTCAGTTGGATAGACTTGATTTTCCCCCCTTTTCTTTCTTCAAGCAAAGCAGGAGGCAAGTCTGTGAGCTTGTTCCACCTCTCCTCTCCTGTGCTTTTTCTGGTTTCTTCAGGGAACCCCTGCTGAGATATTTTCTTACATAATCAAATTATAGGTCAAATTCGACACAGAGATAGCACACAGGCATATTTCTTAGGAATGCAGACACAAATGCAGTAAGTAACCCATTCTCTTTGTTTAAATGGGAAGAGTGGTAAATAACAGTGCAGTTTGATAAAGAGAAAGGAGGTAAGAAATACAGTTTAAAAGACTGCCAGAGCTTCTGTGAAAATGAAAAGTTGCTATTGGTTGGAATCCACATGATGACATACAACAACAACACAAATCCACAAATATATAGTTTGGCTTTAAGTCAGTTTTTTTTTTTTTTTTTAAATCTTATATAAGCATATTTGTGTAACTTGGTTTTATAACTTAACAATATGTCTTGAGAATCTTTCCCTGTTAGTACTAATAGCGTTGTTAGTTCACATTCTTTTAACATGCCCCACTGTGTTCCAGGTATTGTTTTCCTATCCCTGCTGTAACAAATTGCCACATACAGAGTGGTTTAAAAAGCGCAGTGAGTCAGATTGCAAATGGAGTCTCCCTGGGCTAAAATCATGGTCTTGGCAGAGCTGTATTCCTTCTGGAAGCTCTCAGGGAGACTCTGTTGCTGCCATTTTCAGTTTCCAGAGCAGGGGTGGGGAATGCTCTGTCTGCAGGACATACAAGGCCCGTGAAATCATTGGGTCTGGCCCTGCCCGCCAAGTCAACCTCAGGTGGAACTTGAGATTCAATAAGTCTAGAAACTTTTTTTCATAGCAGCATAGATATATTAAGTGAATCATAATAATAATGTAAAATTTGAGGGACATGCAAGGAACTTACATTATAGGATAGACAGGACACATATGAGTGCATAAGGGGACAGACACGTATGTTTCTCGTCAGCCTTCCTCTGCCCGTCTGCTGTGTTGTGGTGACTCAGAGGACACTCAGTGCCAGGCAGTCTGGGAGTGTACACGTTTCGAAAATGTTAAGACATTGTGGTGAAACTATGGTGAGCTGGTGATGATGAGACAAGATGTGATGAAATGATTCCTTGTGAAGTGGTTGATGGCGATGATGTTGACTATTTTGTCAACACAGATGATAACGCCAATATAATTTTTATCCACACGTCCACGATCAACAATCCAAATTCCAAACTGAGTCTCCCTGGGCTAAAATCATGGTCTTGGCAGAGCTGTATTCCTTCTGGAAGCTCTCAGGGAAACTCTGTTGCTGCCATTTTCAGTTTCTAGAGCAGGGGTGGGGAACAACCTGTCTGCAGGACATACAAGGCCCGTGAAATCATTGGGTCTGGCCCTGCCCACCAAGTCAACCTCAGGTGGAACTTGAGATTTAATAACTCTGGGAGCTTTTATTCATAGCAGCACAGATTTATATTAAGTGAGTCATAACAATAATGTAAATGGTGACTATAAAGAAAAGTTGATGCAGAGAAATGGACAAATGGTTAATTTTTTGTTGTTGTTGAAGTCAAAGGCAAACCCATGTGCCTAGTTTGTGGCAACACATTGTTGTTGTTGTTGTTAAGTTCCATCGAGTTGGGTTCTGACCCATAGCTACACTGTATAGGGTTTCCAAGGAGCAGCCAGTGAACTTGAACCGCAGGCCTCCCTGTTCAAGTGGCCTTTGCAGTCCAGCGCATTAAGCAAGAACGTCACAACAGGAGTCTGTGGTGACACAGTAGAGTAGTGAGAAAGGCCAATCTGGAACGTCATTATAGCTCAACACATGCTAAACTCAATGAATTGAGAGGCCAAATGCATCTGGGTAAAATCAGTGCTTTTCAGCAGAGTTTGATTCACAAGGGGGCACTTTCACTAGGGCTCATTGTGTCAGAGAAAACTTTATTCAAATGAGTTATGTAGTGAGTGAGCTATTCACAAAGAAGCTGAGACCTCATCTAGAGGGAAAGTTTGTGAAAGGGTGCATGGTAGCTACTGCGGAGTTGTTAGCACCAGACCAAGTAAAATTGCTTCCGAGTGTCCGTTTGTCTTGGGAACTGCCTCAGTTTGAATTACTGATTTAGCACAAGATATTGAAAAAAACAAACATTGAAGAATTATGCAGATTTCCAATTTTTTTCTCTGGCTTGTGATGAGGTAACGAACATAACAAATACTGTTCAACTGGTCGTTTTCATTGGTGGGGTAAGTGCAGAATAGGAACTGTTGGCACTGGAAGCCATGCATCATTCCCGGTTGGTCCCTCTAAGTCAACCCATATCTTTGCAAATATCCCCTTGATTATTCACTTCTTGGCTTTTCAACTTGGGTGTGCTCTCTGTTCCTGTGAAAACCTTGACTGGTCTATCCTGAAAACACGTCCAAAGTATGAGAGACAAAGAATGCTATCCTTGCTTCTAAGAAGGATTCCAGCTGTGTTTCTTCCAAGAGAGATTTGTTTGTTATTCTGGCAGCCAATGATGTTCAATATTATTTTCCAACACCATAATTAAAATAC
>NW_006408718.1:856023-878223 GCF_000296735.1 Chrysochloris asiatica
GGAGAAAAGATTGTAGTTGTCAAAGACTTCATTCTTCTTGGATCAACTATCAACACTCATGGAAGCAGCAGCCAAGAAATCAAATGACGTATTGCATTAGGCAAATCTACTGCACAAGATCTTTTTAAAGTGTTGAAGAGCAAAGCTGTCAGCTTGAGGACTAAAGTGCACCTAACCTAAGCTATGGTACTTTCAGTGACATCATATTCATGTGAAAGCTGGATAGTGAATAAGGATGACCATAGAAACATCGATGCTTTTGAGTTATGGTGTTGGAGGAGAATATTAAAAGTGCCATGGACTGCCAAAAGAATCAACAGATCTATGTTGGAAGAAGTACAGCCATAGTGCTCCTTGAAGGCCAGGATGGCCAAACTTCATCTCTCATACTTTGGACATATTGTCAGGAGGAAATAATCACTAGAGAAGGAAATCATGTTTGGTAAAGTGGAGGGTCAGAGAAAAAGAGGAAGACCCCTATAGATGGATTGGCAAAGTTGCAGTATCAGTGGGCTCAAACATGGCAACAATTGTGAGATTGGCCCAGGACCGGGCAGTGTTTCATTCTGTTGTGCACAGGGTCGCTGTGAGACGGTATTGACTTGATGGCACCAAACAACAACAACAACAACAACAACAACAACAACAACAGCGTTTCTGTAGAGTAGCTGGTGGATTTGAACCCCCCACCATTCAGTTCAAATGAACCTTCTGGTCCAGTGCTTATCCTACAGCGCCGCAGTAGGACTCCATGCCCAAATAATTCTTGATATTTGATAGTTTAAATCCTTTGACTTTTCTTGACCCTATGCTTTAATTAACAATGGTTCAAACAGGTTGCCAATTTTTACAACAATCATGCTAGGGTATTGATTAAAATTACAATAATTAACTTGTGGAGAATTGATTGCTATAATATATTTTTCAATCTATAAACATGATATATCCCTTATTTATGCAAGTCTTTTAAACTCAATAGATTTGTTTTGTGGAGATCTTGTAGCTCTTTTCCCTCTCTCTATTTCTTTAAAAAATATTCACAGTTATTTGATATTTTTGAGGCAACTGTAAAAGATCTTTTAAACTGTTTATTTTCTTATACATTCCTATTTGTATATAGAATTTAGTTTTACATGATGCACTTATCTAGTGACTTTTCTAAATTTACATATTAATACTCAGAGAGTATCAGTGTATCTTTTCAGTTTTCTATATGCATATCATCTGCAAATAATGACAATTTTGATTATTTTTTCCAATCCTTATAGATTTTTTCTTTATTTTGAATCATTGCTTTAATATATTTTCTTTAAATATGATGTTTTTTGAAGTTCTTTTTGCTGTTAGATGCTCTTGAGCTGGCTGTGACTCCTACTGACCTTATGCACAACAGAATGAAACCCTGCACAGACCTGTGTCATTCTCACAATTGTTGTTATGTCTGTGTTTATTGTTGAGCCACTATGTCAGTTCATCTTGTTGGGGGAGTTCCTCTTTTCCACAGACCCCATACTTTACCAATATAATGTTATTTTTCCAGGGACTAGTTCCTCTTGATAGTATGTTCAAGTACGTGTGATGAAATCTCACCATCCTAGCTTCTAAGAGGCATTCTGGTTGTACTTCTTCCAAGATAGATTACTTTATTCTTCTGGCAGTCCATGATACTTTCAATATTTTTTCCCAACACCCTAATTCAAATGCATCAATTCTCCTTCAGTGTTCCTTATTTACAGTCCAGCTTTCACATGCATATCAGGTAATTTAAAATACCCTGGGTGGGTTGGACCAGGAGTTCTCAAAGTGACATCTTGTCTCTTCTAACACATAAAAGAAGTCTTTTGAAGCACATTTTCCCCAAACAATGTTGTTATTGGTGCCTTGGAGTTAGTTATGACTCATAACATCCTATGTACAACAGAACAAAACACTACCTGGTTCTGCACCAACCTCACAATTGTTGTTTAGCTCAAGACCATTACTGTTGCCTCCACGTCAATTCATATCTTCCTTTTTTTGCTGAACCTCAACTTTATCAAGCATGAGATCCTTCTCAGAGACTGGTCCCTCCTAGTAATATGCCTGAAGTATGAGAGATGAAGTCTCCTTAGCCTGGCTTCTATGGAACATTCTGGTATGAGAAGAGAGTATTAAACGTACCATGGACTGCCAAAAAACAGATCTATGTTGGAAGAAGTGCAGCCAGAGTGCTCCTTGGAGGCCAGGATGGCCAGACTTCGTCTCTCACACTTCAAACATGCTGTCAGGAGGGACCAATCATTGGAGAAGGATATCATGTATGGTAGAGTGGAGGGTTGGAGAAATAGAGGAAAACCCCCAGTGCGATGAATTGGCACAGTGGCAGCATCAATGGGCTCAAGTGTGATAACAATTATGAGGTTGGCCCAGAACCGGGCAATGCTTCCTTCTGTTGTGCATAGGGTTGCTATGAGTTGGTACCAACATGATGTCACCTAACAGCAACAACAACAAGCATTGATTGTAGATCCAAATAAAATGCAAAAGTCCAATCTTTTTCTTCATTTTTCATGATTTTCCTTATTAATCTTGCTGTGAGGATTTTATTTTTCTCTATGTTCAGGTGTAATCCATATTGAAGTCTTTGATATTCTTCAATAAATTCTTCAATCACTTTTCACTCTCAGCAAGCAAGATCTGCATATCATCTGCATATCTCAAGTTGTTAATGACTCTTCTTCCAGTCCTATTGACAAATCCCTCCTCATAGTAATCCTGCCTCTAGGATTATTGGCTACACCCTCCTCCTATTCCTGACATTCCTTCATCTTCTGTTGCTCCTGGTGAGCAGAGATTGATTTTTGTGAATTGGATGGTCCTTTGCAAGCTTTTAAGATCACAGGCGCAGCACAAAGAAGTAGGCTGTAGAACAGAAACACTAAACATTTTATTTCCAATCTTTCTTCTATGGTACCACTGGGCAGGTTCAAACTACCAACCTTTCCATTAGTTGTTGTTGTTGTTAAGTGTTGTTGAATTGGTTTCAACTCATAACAACCCTGTATAGGGTTTCTGAGGCTTTATATTTTTGGAGGTGCAGAAAGCTTCATTTTTCTCCCAAGGAGAACCTGGTGAACTTGAACTGTTGAACTTGCGGGTTCACAGTCCAATACTTATTTTATGAAGCAAACAGGCTCCCCTTTAGTCCATTAGTTGTTAGGTGCCATCAAGTTGGTACTGAATCATAGTGTCCCTTTGCACAACAGAATGAAATACTGTCCAGTCCTGGGCCAACCTCAAAATCATTGCTACACCCGAGCCCATCGCTGATGTCCTGTGCCAATCCATCTAGTTCAGGGTCTTCTTGTTTATCTCCAACCCTCCACTTTACCAAACATGAGATCCTTCTCCAGTGACTGGTCTCTCCAGATAACATGTCTGAAATATGAAAGACTAAGTTTGATCATCCTGGCTTGCAAGGGGAGCATTCCAAGCACTTGGGGGAGCATTCTGGCTGTAATTCTAACACATATTGGTTTGGTCTTTTGGCAGTCCATGATACTTTTAATATTCTCCTCTAACACCATAAATGGTTTGTACCATATAGGGCATGACTTGGGGTTGGTGGCATAAATTTGCCTCCAACTTAGGGTGCAATGATTAGGCATTTGTTTGTTAACCAAAAGATTAGTTTGGTAGCTGGGTGAAGAATGAAAGAGGAGTGCAAGAGTGGAAGCAGAGAGACCAGTTGGAAGGTGACATCAGAAAGGCAAATAAGAAATGTTGTTGGTTTGGACTGTTGTTGTTGTGTCATCCAGTTGACGCTGACTCATAGCAACCTTACACAGAACAGAATGAGTCACTGCCCTGCCATGTACCCTCCTCACAAGTGTTATGTTTGAGCCCATTGTTGCAGTCACTGTGTCGATCCATCTCATTGGAAATCTTCCTCTTTTTTGCTGACCTTTCATTTTTCCAAGCATGATGTCCTTCTCCAGGAAATGGAGCCTTGTGACAACCTGTCTAAATTACAAAAAAAAAAGACAAAGTCTCACCATCCTCCTTCTAAAGATCATTCTAGCTGTACTTTGTTCAAGACAGATTACTTTGTTCTTTTGGCAGTCCATGGTACTTTCAGTATCCTTTGCCAACACCATAATTCAAATGCATCAATTCCATGGTCTTCCTGATTCATTGCCAACTTTCACATGCATATGAGGCTGTTGAAAAACCATGGCTTGGGTTAGGTCCACCTTAGCCCTCAAACTGATATTTTTGCTTTTCAACATTTTAAAGATATCTTGTGCAGGAGATTTGCCCAGTGCAATATATCATTTGATTTCTTGACAGCTGCTTCCATAAGTGTTGATTGTGAAGCCAAGTAAAATGAAGTCTTTGACAACTTCAATCTTTTCGTCATTTTTTTTTTTTTTCATTGGCTTGGACTGTTGTTATGTTCTGTGAAGTTGGTTCCAACCCATGTTGTTGCTATTGTTTAGTGCTGTCAAGTCAGTTCCGACCCATAGCAACCCTGTATAGGGTTTCTGAGGAGCAGCTGGTGAACTTGAACTGGTTCCAACCCATAGCAACTTTTTTTATAGGGTTTCCAAGGAATGACTGGTGAGTTTGAATCACCTTCCTTGTGGTTCAAATGGACCTTTGGTCAAGCACTTATCCTACAGTGCCACTCCAGGACTGTTGTTTTTGTTGTTGTTAGGTGCCATCAAGTTGGTACCAACTCAAAGCAACCCTATGTATAACAGAACGAAACACTGCCCAAACCTGGGCCAACCTCACAGTTGTTGCCACGCTTGAGCCCATTGATGCTGTCACTTTGCCAATCCATCTCACTGAGTGGTCTTCCTGTTTTTCTGACCCTTCACCTTACCAAACATGATATCTTTCTCTAAAAACTGATCCCTCTTGACAATATATCTGAAGTATGAGAGATGAAGTTTTCTACTTCAGGACTAACAAGACCCTAATAGATGTGAATTAATGTAGGGTCAACAGTAAAGTTGGAGATTCGAGTCCATCCAGAGACACCTTGGAAGAAAGATCTTGCCATCTCTTTATGAAAAACCAGCATTGAAAACTCTGTGGAGTACAGTTCTTTGACACATGAGGTCCCTAGGAGTAGGAGTGGACTTGATGGCAGCTGGTTTTTATTTCATTCTAAATGAGTTTCCATCTTGGGAGACAGCTATGTTCAGGATCATTCCATAATGGGCAGAACTTACCCAGAGGCACTATTCATGCTGTGTCTTCATCATCCAGAGCAGAGTCTGACACCAGGTAACTTCTTAATAGATGATGAATTCTAAAGACACATACACAGATAGGGGCATACTATGGCCATCAGAAGAAAACTTAGACAAATAAATATACAAATCAATTTACAAAGAATATACAAATAAATTTCTTGGCATAGATGAGTGAGTACCTCTAGTGCTGTATCACTTCGTTTAAAGATTTGAACTTGTATTCCATTTAGTCACATCATTTTGTTCCTTGAAAACCAATGCTTTCAGTGCACCTTGAACTTTTTCCTTCAGTGCATTGACTCCTGATCTTATGCTACACTCACAGAGCATCAGTCAAGAAATCAAACAATATATTGCATTAGGCAAAAGACTTCTTCGAAGTGTTGAAGAGATGTGACATCAATTTGAGGACTAAGGTGTGCTTGAGCCAAACCACAGTAGTTTCAAAAGCTTCATGTTGTTTTAAGTGCTGTTGAGTCAGTTCTGACTCATAGCAACTCTATGTACAACAGAACATATCTTACCCGGTCTTGTGCTGCCCTCACAATTGTTGCTATGATGGGGCATTTTTGTTGCCACTGTGCCAATCAGTCTTGCTGGGGGTCGCTCTCATTTTCTCTGTCACTCCACTTTACCAACCTTGATGTCATTATCCAACAACTGGTTCCTCCAGATAACATGTCAAAAGTATGAGAGATGAATTCTGGCTGTCTTGGTTTCTAAGGAGCATTCTGGTTGTACTTCTTCCAAGACAGATTTGTTTGTTCTTTTTATGGACCATGGTGTTTTCAATATTCTCCTCCAAGTGTTTTCAATATTCTCCTCCAACACCATAATTCAAATTCATCAATTCTTCTGTGGTATTCTTTAGTCATTGTTCAAATTGCACATGCATTTTTTTTTTGAAAAAAATTTTTTTGTGGAAAATATCATGTCTTGGGTCAGATGCACCTTATTCCTTAAAGTGACATCTGTGGTCTTAAACACTTTAAAGTGGTCTTGTGCATCAGATTTACCTAACACAATATGTCATTTGATATCTTGACTGTTGCTTCCTGAGTGCTGATGGTTGATCCGAGTTAAATGAAGTCTTACACAATTTCAATGTTTTCTCTACCTATATGGATGTTATTTGTTGGTTCAGAAGTGAGGATTTATGTATCCTTTATATTGAGGTGTAATCCATAGAAGGCTATGATTTTTAATTTTCATCAGTAAGTATTTTAAGTCCTCTTCACTTTCAGTAAGCAAGGTTGTATCATCTGCATATTGCAGGTTGTTAACGAGTCTTCCTCCAATCTTGAAGCCATGTACATAATCCATCTGTTTGATTTTTTTGTTCAGCATACAGATTGAATACAACACTGATGGTGAAAGAATACAACCCTGGCACAGACCTTTCCCATATTTAAATCATTCAGTGTCCCTTTGTTCTATTCGAATGATTGGTCTATGTACAGGTTCCTTATAAACACAATTCAGTGTTCTGGAATACTCATTCTTTGCATTGTTTTCCATAGCTTGTCATGATCCACACAACTGAAATACTTTGTGTATTTTAATAAAGAAAAAATAAACTTATTTCTGGTTTTCTCTGCTTTCAGTCAAGATCCATCTGACGTCAACAATGACATCCCTTGTTCCACGTCCTTGTCTAAATCCAGTTTGAACATCTCGATGTTCCTGTCAATGTACTTTTGCCATGTTTTTTGAATTATCTTTAGCAAAATTTTACTTGCATGAGAAATTAAAGATATTCTCTTATGAGTTCTGCAGTCTCTTGGGTCACCTCTCTTTGGAATGGGCACAAATATGGAGCTCTTGCAATCACTTGGCCTCGTAGCTGTTTTCCAGATTTCTTGACATAGATGAGTGAGTGCCTCTAGTGCCACATGTTCATTAAAATATTTCAATTTGCATTCTGTCAATTCCCAGAGTTTTGTTCAGTCTTATTGTTCTTTGATCATATGCTATTCAAATGGTTGAACATCAGCCATTTATCAGCCAGTGATTTTTTGTATTCCTTCCATCTTCTTTTGATGCTTTTTGCATCTTTCTATATTTTGTGCATGGAAGCCTTCAATATTGCAAGTCAAGGCTTGAAATTTTTCTTCAGTTCCTGCAGTTTGAGAAATGCTGAATATCTTCTTCTCTTTTGGGTTTCTACCTCCAGATCTTTGCATATTGCATTATAATATTTGACTGTCTCTTCAAGCTGCTCTTTGAAATGTTCTATTCAGCTCTTTTACCTCCTCATTTTTTTCTATTTGCTTTAGCGTTTCTACACTGGAGAGTAAGTTTCAGAGTCTCTTCTGACATCCAATTTGGTCTTTGCTTCTTTCTCTTCTTCTTAATGACCTATTGTTTTCTTACTGTATGATATCTTGATGCAATCCCATAACTCTTCTGGTCTTTGGTCAGTAGTGTCTAATGAATCAGCTCTGTTCTTGAGATGATCTCTAAATACATGTGGGATATATTTATGGTCATATTTTTCCTCTCTTGGACTTGTTTTTAATTTTCTTAGCTTCAGTCTGAACTTGCATATGAACAGTTGATGGTCTATTCCACAGCCTGACCCTGGACTTGTTTTGACTGATGATACAGTTTTCCACTGTTTCTTTCCACAGGTGTAGTCACTTTGATTTCTGTGTAGTCCATGTGGTGAGGTCCATGTGTATGTTGTTGTTGTTAGGTGCCAACGAGTCGGTACCAACTCATAGAGACCCTATGCTCAACAGAAAGAAACACCGTCTTGTCCTGGGCCAATCTCACAATAATTGCTATACCTGAGCCCATGTTGCTGCTACTGTGCCAATCCATCTCACTGGGGGTCTTCCTCTTTTTCTCTGACCTTCCAGTTTACCAAACATGATATCCTTCTTCAGTGACTGGTTCCTCCTGACAATATGTTCAAAGTATGAGAGATTAAATCTGGCCATCCTGGCTTCCAAGGAGCACTCTGGTTGTTCTTCCAACACAGTGAAAAAAAGTGCCATATCAGACAAGCGACTAATCTCAAAAATTTATAGAAAACTTAAACACCTCAACAAGAAGACAAGTAATCCAACTTAAAAATGGTCAAAGGACATAAACAAACACTTCTCCAAAGAGGACATTCAAGTGACCATCAAACTTGAAGAAATGTTTGTAATCATTAGCCATTATTAAGTGTTATTAAGTTGGTTCTGAAGCATAGTGACCTTGTATAGGGTTTCCAAGGAATAAATCATAACAACAATAATATTTATGCTAACACCAGCATTTATATTGAAATTCAAAAGAATCCAGAAAGGAGCAAATGCTGGTGAGGGTGTGGAGAGACTAACACTCTCTCACACTCAGGTGGAACTGTAAAATGGTGCAACCACTGTGGAAAACATATCATTTGATCCAGTAATCCCTCCCACTATATGTTATTATAGAGCCTAGAGAATTCATAGCCATGACATGAATAGATGTATGCATAGTCATGTTTATTGCAGCACCCTTCACAATAGCAAATTAATGAATATAACCTGAATGCCCACCAATGGAAGGATGGGTAAACAAACTTTGGTTCATATACTTAATGGAATACTATCCAAGGGGTCTTAGTGTGGTGTTTCAGGATAAAGCACTGGACTGCAAGGTCAGCTTGAACCACAAGGTTGGCAGTTCAAATCACCAGCTGCTCCTCGGAAACCCTAGACAGGGTTGGTATGAGTTAGAACTGACTTGAAGGCACTTAACAACATCAACATGCAACAGTAAAGAACAAGGATTAACCTGAAAACCACCTTACAACTAGGATAAGCCCAAAGGATATTATTCTGAGTGAAATAAATTACTCATGTAGGGACAAATATTCTATAAAACCATTTTTGTAAAAAGTCCAAGACACAAGGTTTTCAAAGAAAGACATTCTTTGATGGTTACCAGAGATGGGAAGGGAGAGGAAGATCACCGGCTAGAGGGTAGACAAGTGCTAATCTGGGTGAAGAGTAAAATAAAAAAAAGACAAAAATAAAAAAAACTTTTAAAAAAACAACTCAATTTAACCAAGTGCCTGTCTAAAGATAATGCTTATATCTTCACTTCAGCTCTTCCTCTACTTAAGAGTTCCATCTGAGAACCAACGGCTGTAACTAACTTAATATGATGTCCTGAAAGGGGGCTCCATGCTCACTCTTGAGGGTCACTGAGGAGTCAGTCATTGGCAATAGATCCACACTATACAGCATTTTTCTTATGACACCCACCAAGTGTGTCTATAGTGAAAACTGTTGGGGGCTTTTCTAAAGACTGAACCAATAGTATTGACTTGAGTCATGTTTAGTTAGAAGAGAAAGTAAAACAAGACTGTTTTATCAAGTATTCTCCTAAGGGAATTTTTCCATGAAATACCATTCCTTCCAATCCACAAAAATAAAGTACTAAACCTGGCAAAGTAAGAGGTCAGCACAAAAAAGAGGAAGACGCCCAACGTGATGGGTTGATATAGCGGCTACAACAATGGGCTTAAACACAACTGCAGTTGTTAGGATAACACAAAGGGTCACTATGATTTGGAATTGACTCAATGGCATCTAGCAACAACAAACTCTGAGCATCCAATCCTCCACTTGGAGAGTAACAATGCAGAGTTAATTTCTGAAGACTCTGAGAAGTCTTTCAGTAAGCTTTGCTTAATAATCTCTTTGCAGTGGTGGTGGTGGTGGTTATGTGCTGTGAAGTCAGCTCCGACTCACTTTGACCTTGTATAGGGTTTCCGAGACTGTAAATCTTTTTTTTGGTTTGTTTTCTTTTCCCCTTCCTTTTCTTTTCTTTCTTTCTTTTTTAAAAAATGTTTTATTGTGAATTATGTAATCATTTACATGGGAGAACATTAGTTTTACATTCATCCTATCGTATATCATTGCATTGCCATGGTTACAATCCCCTCCATTGCATCATCAACCAACCAAAGGGTATACCCTACAAGCCTGCCCCCTGCTTGTCAGCACACAGCCCCTCTCCCTCTCTAGGTCTAAAATCCCCAGCTGCTCCATCTCTCCACGTCACTGTCTCTGCCTCCATCTCAGCCATCACTGCTTCTCTGGGTAGAGTCCCACTCTTCGCTCTTTTCCCTTGATGGTCCCAGGTATCTCCGCTCTTAGACTTCAAAGTTAATCACTCCCCTCCTTGCTACATATTGTCTACCTTTACATTTCCAACCTTCACAATCAGTCCTGATAACAATTATCCACTATTGTATCACAAGAGACCTATCCACATTTTCTTTCATCAGCCCCACCTACACAGATTGGATACTACTCAGTGGAGATTCTACCTTCCTCCATGCCTGAGGTTGTAAATCTTTAAGGGAGCAGAAAGGCTCATCTTTCTCCCACAGAACAACTGGTAGTTTTGAACTGCTAGCCTTGAGCTTAGCAGTTCAACTCGTAACCACTACATGACCAGAACTCCTTCTCTTTGTATTAGGTGAGAGACTTTTATTTTACTTGCACCCACAGTTAATGACCACAGAAGTGTCACTGTTGTTTGTAGGTGCCATTGAGTCAGTTTCAACTCAATGACAAACTGAAAGACAAGTGGTGGCCCATGGAGACAGGAGTCAGGATATCAAATGATGCATTGCAATGGGCAAATCTGTTACAAAAGAGCTCTTTAAAGTGTTAAAAAGCAAATATATTACTTTGAAGACAAAGGTGTGCCTGACCCAAGCCATGGTATTTTCAATCGCCTTATATGCCTGGGAAAACTGGGCAATGAATAAGGAAGACCAAAGATGATCTGATGTCTTTGAATTATGGTTTTGGCAAAGAGTATTTAATATACCATAGACTGCTAGAAGAATGAACAAATGTGTGTTGGAGGAAGTACAACCAGAATGCTCCTTAGAAAAAAGGATGATGAGACTTTTTCTCACATATTTTTGGACATGTTATCAGGAGAAGAACATCATCCTTGGTAGCATAGATGGTCAGCAAAAAAGAGGAAGACCCTCAATGTGATGGACTGACAAAATGACATCAACAATGGAGCCAAACATAGCAATGATTATAAGGATGACACAGGACTGCTATGGTGGTGGTGGTTATGTGCTGTGGAGTCAGAACTGACTCATAGCAACCCTGTGCAGGGTTTCTGAGGTTGGAAATCTTTATAGGAGCAGAAAGCCTCATCTTTCTCCCATGGAACAGCTGGTAGTTTTGAACTGCTGACCTTAAGGTTTGCAGCCCGATTCATAACCATTACGCTACCAGAGGAAGAACAATTCCAGACTCATGGATTATGGACGAATTATCGAAGTTTCTTCATTTTTCTCCTTTTCCTTCTAGCTCCCTCTCTCCTACTCTCTATTTCTTTTCCCTATTCCTCTTCCTTCTCCCTCTATTCCCTTCCCCCCCTTTATTTCTTCATTTCTCTTAATATCCCAATGAACCTTACTTTTTGTGTAATGTGGCTTTAGTGACATGACTAAGCCCACAAATGAGGTGGGTCTCAAGGCCATTGTGCGCTGACCAGTCAGCTGACCTTGATCCTTGGCACACTGGAGGTACAAACCAATGAGCACTGTGACATCACTGACAAGGGCATGATGGAAGATGCCCTGACAGATGTTCCACATTATTAGTTGAATTGGATGAAATCATTATGCCTAATGACAATTTATGGATGTAATATTAATGACATAAATTTACTAATAAAAAAGGAACATCTAAATAACAGAAAACCCCTTTGCATGTAGTTCTAGAATCTTTCAACATGTTTCCATGATAAATTACTTCATTTAATTGGCACCTTCTGTCATTCTGGAGACATTTTGCCTACTCATTTAGTGCTTGATTATTGATGCTCAACAATTGAACCATAAGGTAGACATTCCAAAACATTGTACCACGTTTAAATCATTGATAAGTAATCTTGAAGCATATTCATTCCTCCTGTAAGCATGAGGAGCATACGAAGGTCATTGTTCCATGTTAAGTCAGAGAAATAGGGAAGGGACCAAACCAATTCCATTTCCTTCACAGAAAGTTCAAGTGTGTGCCTCCTGCATGCAGATTGGCGTGATGTGCCTTTTCCCATTCTGAGAGCATTTACTTGAGAGGGATTACTATCTCCAATTTGCCACTGAGGAAGCTGAGACTTAGAGACTTTTCCAGGGTTATTTATACTGTAAGAAATGGCTTGAGAAAAAAGTACAAGGTAATTGATACAGGTTTTACATTTTAAACAAGGAAATCTCATGCTTCTTGAATTAGCAAGTCTTAAAAACAAAGCAAGGTTTATGAATCATTGACAATTTTCCTTCTCAGAAATTCAGTGGCTTAAGAATTCTATGATCTTGGTCAAGTACTCTTTGTATCCAAATTTGGCCTCTTGGAAGTCCTGGTCAATGGTTTTCTTTTATTGTGATAAAACAGATGCAAGACAAAGCTGGTCCTATTAGCCATTTCCATGCACTCAATCCAACAGCATTAATCCCACTCACAATGTTATGTAACTGTCACTAATGTGTTTCCAGAATTTATCTATCACCCTCAAAGAAACTCTACCTGTTAAAACTCTCCCTTCCTTTCGTCTCCAAGTCCATGATAACTACTAATTTACTTTGTCTTTATATATTTGTCTATTCTAGATACGTAATTGGACCATATATTTGTCCTCTGTCTGACTTATTTCACTTAGCACAATGTTTTCAAAGTTCTTTCATTCTGTAGCATGTATAAGAACAGCATTCCTTTTAATGATGGGATAACACTCCATTGCACATATACATATGCCACATTTTGTTTACCTGCTCATCTGTTGAAACATACTTGGGTTGTTTCCACCTTTTGACTATTGTCAACATGTTGCTATGGACTTTGTCATTGTTGTTAGGTACTGTCAAGTAGTTTATCGTGACCTTATGGTATACCAGAAGAATATATTTCCTGTCCTGCACCCGCTTCTTAATAGTTGGTCTCTTTGAGTCTATTGCTTTGGTTATTGTATCAACCCATCTCATTGAAGGTTTACCTCTTTTCTCTGACCCTGTACTCTATCAAACACAATGTCCTCTTCTAGAGATTGATCTTTCCTGATGACATGTCCAAAATAAGCAATTTGAAGTCTCACAATTGTTTCTTCCAAAAAAGCATCCTGGTTGTATTTCTTCTAAGATTGATTTGGTCAGTATTTTTCTCCCATACATTCCTTCTCTTTAAAAAGTAATATTTGAATCCCTTCTTCATATGAAATAACACACAGAACATAATATATAAGCAACTCTAGGAAATTCCTCCAAAGTCTCTTCTCATTTGCTTCTTTTGTCACTAGCATCTGCTGAGTCTCCAACTAAGAGGAATTAGGGGCATTCATCTGGCTCACAAGGGTACAGGGGCCTGTCTTTAAACTATAATTGCATAACACACATCTGGTGTGTATTGGGTTATAGATTATTTGGGGATGCATGTGCCTGGGCTGGAGTCTGAGGAAGTACAAACAGTTAATGTGCCAGCTGCTAACCCAAGGTTGGAAGTCCAAGTTTACCCAGCTGTGCTCTGGAAGAAAAACCTGATGATCTGCTTCCCAAATGGCAGCAATTAACACCACCTCGAAGCACAGGTCTACTGGGAAACACATGGAGCCCAGATTTGGCGTCTGTGGTAAATGGTGCAGAATATGGGTGGACTAACTAACTCTTCCTCGACCAAGGTTCCCCTTGGAGCCAGTAACAACCCTGAGCCTTTCTGCAGAGCCTGGAACCTTCTGATATCTGACAGGCAGTTTGAAAATTGTTGGTCATAGGTGGAGCCTGGCTTGTGGCATTTTGGAAATCAGTTACCCTGATGAGGTCCTTTTTTCCCTGGACTTGGTGTCCTAAGGCACCTGGAGCCATCATTCTGTCCTGACTGCCTCCAGGATGCCGAGGTTTCACTTGGCTTACTCACAAACAGGCTCTTAGTCTCTGACACTGTACATCAAAAAGGAATTTGGAAAGGATGGGCAGTTTCCCTGCTTTCTGGCAGCTCGTATGTATCCCCCCTGCCCTAAACCCAATCGCACTCCTATCAGATGAGAAAGACAGAGGCAGACAAGGCAGATCACGTGGCCCACAGCTACACTCCCATCCTAGACACAGGATCAGCGAGTGGCTGCAAAAAAAACTTCCTCTAAATGCTCCTTCTCCAGGCTCTGAGAGTGAGCCTCAAGAATTGTACTGTGATACTTTTGGAAATCTCCTCTGCCCTCTTCGTTCTCGATTGTATTGCAGCAAGAAGCGATCCCAGAAAACTGACCGAGATATCAAGAATTGTCCTAAATTTGTGTTTGACTAATTTATAGGCTCATTCAGAAGTGGAGTTGTTGTTAAGTGCTGCCAGTGTGCTCCAATTCATAGCAACCCTGTATAGTGTTTCTGAGAAGCGGCTGGTGGGTTTGAACCACTGACGACTGACTTTGTGGTTAGCTGTGCAGTGCTTATCCTACAGTGCCACACCAGGAGGCAGTGATAAAAAAGCAAAAACAGACTGATGGTTTCTCACTGCAGGTGGACCTCAGAGACATTGCCGGCTGGGCTCCACAACACTGCAATAATGTGAAGATCAAACTAAAGTGTGTTACACAGCGTTTTTGGTTTCCCAGTACTTATAGAAGTTGTGTTTAATTAAGAATGGTGTGTGACAGGGTTCTGTTCTTTCACCATACTTATTCAACCTGTATGCTGAGCAAATAATTCAAGAGGCTGGGTTATATGAAGAAAAATGTGGCATCAGGATTGGAGGAAGACTCATTAGTAACCTGCAATATGCAGATGATACAACCTTGCTTGCTGAAAGTGAAGAGGACTTAAAATATTTACTAATGAAGATCAAAGAGCACAGCCTTTGGTATGGATTGCATCACAATGTAAAGAAAACAAAAATCCTCACCACTGGACCAATAAACAACATTCTTATCAATGGAGAAAAGATTGAAGTTGTCAAGGACTACATGCTGCTTGGATCAACTATGAACACTCATGGAAGCAGCAGTAAAGAAATCAAATGACATATTGCATTAGGCAAATCTGCTGCACAAGACCTTTTGACAGTGTTGAAGAGCAAAGATGTCAGCTTGAGGACTAAGGTGCGCCTGACCCAGGCCATAGTATTTTCAATAATCTCATATGGATGCGAAAGCTGGACAATGAATAAGGAGAACCATAGAAGAATTGACACATTTGAGTTATGGTGTTGCAGGAGAATATTGAAAGTGCCATGGGCTGCCAAAAAAACCAACAGATCTGTGTTGGAAGAAGTGCAGCCAGAGTGCTCCTTGGAGGTTAGAATGGCCAAACTTCGTCTGTCATACTTTGGACATATTGTCAGGAGGGATCAGTCACTGGAGAAGGCTATCATGTTTGGTAAGGTGGAGGGTCAGAGAAAAAGAGGAAGACCCTCAGTGAGATGGATTGGCCAAATGGCAGCATCAATGGGCTCAAGCATGGTAGAGATTATGAAGTTGGTCCAGGACAGGGCAGCGTTTCTTTCTGTTGAACATCAGTACTGACTCGATGACACCTCATAGCAACAACATAGAAGCTATGTTTACACAATACTGTAGTCCATTAAGTGTACAATGGCAAGATGAAAAAGTCTGAAACACTGTGAAAATTGCCAAAAGGAGACACAGAGGCACAAAATGTGCACATGCCATTGGAAAAATGACACTGATAGACTTGCCGGAAGTGGGGTTTCCACAAATTTGTTTAAAAAAATTTTTGTAAAAAATAAAAAGTATTATCTGCTAAGTGTAATCAAGCAAAGCAAAATAGAATGAAGTATGCTTGTAATTCCTTACTTGGGTTGCAACCCATCACCAAGTTCCTGAAGAGCACAATTGTTCAGGTGGGACAGGTGAGCTGCTTCGAACCCTGTGGAGCAGTTTTACCCTACACACATGAGCTTTCTATGATTTGAAATGGACTCAATGTCAACTAACAAATGAGTCAGAAGACCACGTAGTTGATTCTGACTCATCTTGTCTTATTTACCAATCTATTCTCAGTGCCTGAGATGCCGGCATGTCACAGGCCTTGACTTACGAGCCCATACAATCAAGATTTCTTGGGTTCCAAGGAGAGATGGCATCTAATTCTTTACTCCTTGAATGTCGGCTCTCTTTATATGAGTTTTCTGTTTAATAGAATGAGGTGGGAGGGAGGTTGTACAAGCATTATTGTTAGGTGCCGTCGAGTTGGTTCCGACTCATAATGATCCTATGCACAATTGACTGAAACACGGTCTGGTCCTGTGCCATCCTCACAATTGTCACTTTTGAGTCCATTGTTGCAGACACTAGGTCAGTCCATCTCATTAGTGAGATTACTCTATTTTGATGACCATCTACTTTACCAAGCATGAAGTCCTTTTCCGGAGACTGGCCCTTCCTGATAATATGTCCAAAGTATGTGGAACAAAGTCTTACTATTACCACTTCCAAGGAGACTATTGGCTGAATTTCTTCCAAGGCAGATTTGTTTGTTTTTCTGACAGTCTGTGGTACTTTCAGTATTCTTTCAAGTGCCATAATTCAAACACATTAATTCTTCTAAGGTTTTCCTTATTCATTGTTCAGCCTTCACATGCACATGCGATGATTGGAAATACCATGGGTCTTGTGCACCTTTGTCCTTATTTTTTGACATCTTTGCTCTTTTAGCAATTTTAAGAAGTCTTTTGCAACAGGCTCTTGATAGAAGCTTAGATAATCCAGCTTCCTTTATCCCTTGGAACTTAGACTCCATGTTAAATTACTTGGGGAGATAGAATCCAGAGGGAGAGAGAGTATGGGAGACAGAGTCCCAGTCAGACCCCAGCCTTTCCAGTACCTGAGCTGAGGCACCAGGCATGAATGTGATGTGATCTTATGATCCTAGTCCAGCTGAGCTGTCTCAGCTGATACCACATAGGACAGACACCAGCGGTCCTTCCCAAGTCCTGTCCATTTTGGAACAGTGATAAGACAAATGGTTGGTATTTTAGACCTGTAACTTTTTAGTTTGGTTTCAATCTAATAAGACATGAAGGTTTTTAAAAATTTTTGTTAAGAAGTAATAGATCACGGCTATGCTGGCACATGAAATTCATTATAAATATATTGAAGAATAAATGAATGGTCCTGACTTTCCATCCAAGAGTTCTCTACTGTGAATGTCAGGCCAATGAGTGTGTCCTCGGAAACCTCTCATCTGAGTATGGAGGACTAGCATAAGAACCCAAATCAACGTACACCATGCTGACTCTCTTTACATCAGCACTGGTAGATGTCAGGAAGATGGGAAAGGGAATCCCCAGTGGAGGGCAGTGGTAACTCAGTGGCTGACTTCTCAGTTTCCAATCTGGAGTTGAATCCTGACCAATGCACCTCAAGTGCAGCCACAACTTGTACATCAGTCGAGCTTGCATGTTGCCATGATGTTGAACCAGTTTCAGGCTAAGATGGGCAGGAAGAAAGGTCTGGTGATCTACTTCTGAGTAATTACTCAGTGAAAGCTCAATGGATCACAATAGCCTGATCATATTGTGCATGGACTTGCCGTTAAGTCAGGAGCAACCCAACAACAGTGGTTAGTGAAGTCTTGCATAGTCCTGGGATGCTGAACAGGTTTCAGCAGAACTTCCACAGGAGAGTTGACAACCACAACAACAAATGCACCGCTATAGGGAAGTGAAATAAGTTCTATGGACAAAGGCTGAACAGGGCGTCAAGGAGGGAGAGGCATTTGCCATGGTCAAGGAAGACTTCTGAGAATAGGTGCATTTCCTTCACCACCTGGAGAAGCAGCAAGAGGCTTCCAGGCAGCAGAACCAAAGCTTGTATGGACACGTAATCTGGAGAGGTTTTGTATAGAACCACGACTAGTTCGGGGACTGTTTTCTTTCTCTAGACTTAAATGATCATTCCAAGGTTTCATGTGTATTGAAGGGCAGTGGTTGGTGGGCCGTGAATGGAAATGCTTCTGGGGAAGTAGGTAGAGAAGTGAGCATGGACAACCTTGCTGGCCACTAGGAGCAGGACATTGCCTTAGCACACAAGAGTTTGCAAGCAGAGTCCAACATAACCTGGCTTGTAAGGACAACACTTGGGTTCTGCACCTTGTAAGACCCAGGCAACTACTAACCTAAATGGTGGTTTGAGCCACTCAGTGAAACCATGGAAGAAATCCAGGTAATCTGCTTCTGGAAGGATTACACCCAAGAAAGTCCTTTGGAGCAGTTCTATTCTGTAATATACCATTTCCTGAGTCAGCAGTGTCTGGGCTTGATTTTTGGGTTTTTAAGGATCAGTCTAGCTTTCAAAGTATCTGACTTCGGCACTGTGGATCAAGCTCTTTTTCCATTTGATACTTGATTTACATGTGGGGAAAAAAGGCCATTTATTGGAGAGATGTCCTTAGTTCATCTCTTTTCCATCAAGCCTAAAGACCTTCAATGGTTAGTACCAAAATTAGGACAACTGCAGATTTCTTAACTTATTAACGTGTTCTTCAAGTGTTGATACGAGCAACAGATACATAAGATAGCATTTTCCTAATAGGATTTTAAAAATACATAAACTCTTGAGCCTCTACAAATATCTGCTAACATTGATAATAGAGACATAGAAAATAGAGTCTTGAGAATATGTTTTCATGAAAACCTCAGACTCTATGATACGGAAACCAGAAGAACTAGATCATTCTGGGTGACCACTCCCAACTGCTCTGAAAGGGATCACATTAGAAGTTTCTGGACAGAATTGGAGAAAATGTGGAACAAAACTCAAAATTATAGAAAAGAACACCAGGCTTACTCGTGGAATCCTCGAGACTTGGACCCTTAGTCACTCTTCAGTTCTGAAACTCAATTTTCAGCCAAACAATTAATAGGTTTATAAGATGAACAGTAACACTAAGGAGGTGTACACACTCCTTGGAATGATTGACCATTGAGATCAAAAGGGCAGCATTTTCCTAAGGACAAAACTCAGAAGGCAGGAAAGGTGAGGAAAGAAGAAGGAATGGAAACAGAAAACACAGGGAGGAAGTGGGATGAGGGATGTTATGTTGTGGGGACTGCAATCAATGACATGAAGTAAAGTGTGTATGAATTGATAAATGTAAAGCTGATTTGCTCTGTGAACCTTTACTCAAATTACAATCAAAAGTTAAAAAAAGAAAAGGACAAAAAAAGAATGTGTTTAAAAGGAGTCATTTGGAAAACAATTCTAAGTAAGCTAGTTGTGATTCTCTGTGATATGTTTCTGAGGTCTTGCAACAAAATTTTGGGAGACTTTGGTGAACGAGGTTGATACTGTTCTGGAATATATTAAACTTCAGAGGTCCAAGAAAACTTGTTATCCTCTGACCCCTAGGATTTATGACATTCTTAATCAGGAAGAAGTATCTGCAAGATTTCTTCCAATTTCAAATGAAGGCAAAATTTATGAGCAGTTGGGGGAATTGGCATTCTCTTTCTACAGACCATTTCATTTCTAGCCTTCATTTAGAGGATGAGATTGATTCATCCCCTGGGATAAATGCCATACAGTCGAACTTTGAACAAAGATGGATGTGAGATGTTTGTGAGGCTGTGGTAGGAGCCTGACTATCTTCCCTACTTCAGGGGGCTCAACTGTGCCGTCTACCCACACCGCTGCCCAGATGCACAGAGTTGCAGTAAAGGATACACTGGTCCCAAATCCAAGACCAAGTGCAAAGCAATTTAAATGTCCACAAGTTCCCAGAACACCAAAGAGGATTATCTCCATCTCATTCCCAGGAAAACTTTTTGAAAATCTACTTTCTCCACTTCTTTAGATACAGATTTTGTCTGCATATTCTACTCTTGACTAGTGCTTATCTCCAAATTCCACACAAAATTCTTTCCAAATGGGAGCACACCAGATTTTTCTCCCCCATTCCCTTTCCTCTTTCAATTAAGCTCTTAATTATGTTAAAAAATAGTCCCCACCTCTTATTATATGGATTGAGCCAGAAACGAAGAGTCAGGAGTGAACTAGAATTTTCCCTCCTTAGTCAAGAGAGGGACATCCTAGATGGTGCAAAGGATTAGTGTGTTAGTGTGGCGCTGTAGGATAAGCGCTGGACTGCTAACCACAAGGCTGCTGCCTCAAACCTACCCGCCAGTCACTTGCTGGAAACCCTACACAGAGCTTTGAGTCAGAACCAAATCAATGGCGTTTAACAATAAAAATAGTCAAAATGTTGGAGGTTGGAGTCCATCCAAAGACTTGTAAAAAAAAAGCCTGGTGGTCTATTTCTGAATAAATAAGATCATCCATTAAAAACCTAGTGGAACACAGTTCTACTATCACACACAGGGGGCATCATGAGTCAGAATCTACTCAACAGCATCTGTTTTTTAAACAAGACTGAGTCTGAAGGAAGTCCAAGTTCTGTGTCCAGGCCTCATGCATCTGCGCTCTGAGAACTGAATACTGACAGGGCTGTTGGAGCATGAAAAATTGCATGAAACAGAGAGGAGCCAGGTCCCAGACAAAATACCAGTTGATCACAGATGTATAAGTAAACCCAGCAGAGATCAGCTGATGTCAATGCAGTGCAGCACTACCAACATATAATAGTGACCTTATGCACAACAGAACAAAACACTTCCAGGTCTGGTGCCAAACTCACAATTATTGCTACGTTTGAGACCATTGCTGCTGTAACTGTGTTATTCCATCTCATTGGGGATCTTGCTCTTTCACACTGACCCTCCACTTTAAGAAGCATGATGTCTTTCTCTAGGGACTGGATCCTCCTGATTATATGTCTGAAGTGTAAGAGACCAAGTGTAGTCAGCCTGGGTTCTAAGGAGCATTCTGTCTGTACTTCACCCAAACCACATTCATTTCGTCTTCTGGAAGTCCATGGTACTTTTAATATTCTCTTCCAGCACCATAACTCAAATGAATCAATTCTTCTACAGTTTTCCTTATCAAGTTTCCAACTTTCACATGTATATTAAGCTTTTGAAAATACCATGTCCCGGGATAGACGCACCTTAGTCCTCAAACTGACATGTTTGCTCTCTAACACTTTGAAGAGGTCTTGTGCAGATGAGTTGTATAATGCAATGTTTTCTTGACCGCTACTTAAATGACTGTTGATGGTGGAGCCAACAAAAATGAAGTCTTTGATTACTTCAATCTTTTATCCATTCATCTTTTTTTAAAAATGTTTTATTGTGAATTATGTGATAGTTTACAGGGGAGAACATTAGTTTTACATTCATTCTATCGTATATCATTTCACTGCCATGGTTACAATCCCCTCCATGCATCATCAACCAACCAAAGGGTATACTCTGCAAGCCTGTTCCCCCGTTGTCAGCACATAGCCCCTCTCCCTCTCTGGGTCTAGATTCCCCAGCCACTCCATCTCTCCATGCCATCACCTCTGCCTCCATCTCTGGCGTCACTGTTTCTCTGGGTGGGGTCCCGCACTCTGCTCTTCTCACTTGATGGTCCCAGGGACCTCCGCTTCTAGACTGCAAAGTTAATCACTCCCCTCCTTCTGCTACAAAATGTCTACCTTTACATTTCCAACCCTCACAGTCAGTCCTGATAACAATTATTCACTATTGTACCAAAAGAGACCTATTTCCATCTCCTTTCATCAGCCCTCCCCAGGCAGATTAGATACTACTTAGTGGAGCGTCTACCTTCCTCCGTGCCCTCTGGATCTAGGTTCCCTCTTGAAAGTTTGTAAGCCAGTCATTTCTTGCCTTTGTAGTGCCCCCATTTTGGGTAGCCAATGTCCAAGTTGCCCATCCCTGTCTACTCTGCGTATGGAAGGGGTGGGAATGATCCTCGTTGTAAACATTTGTTCCCTCTTTTGGGCTACTGTGTCCATAGGTGTAGGTCAAGTTCATCAAATTGTATCTGATTACTCTTTTTTTCCTCTTCTCTCTTCTTCTAGTTGAGCTCTGATCAT
>NW_006408718.1:885549-887339 GCF_000296735.1 Chrysochloris asiatica
AGTCAACTTGATTTCTGTGTATTCCATTTGGTGAGGTCCATGTATATAGCTGTCTTTTATGTTGTTTAAAAAATGTATTTGAAATTAAGAAAATCATTGGTCTTGCAAATTCTGTTATGCAATCTCCAGCATTATTTCTATCACTAAGGTCATATTTTCCAACTACTGATCCTCCCTTTTTGTTTCCATCCTTTGTATTCCAATCTCTAGCAATTATCAATTCATCTTGATTGCATGTTTGATCTATTTAAGACTGAAGAAGTTCATAGGATTCTTCAGTTTCATCATCACTGGCTTTACTGGTTGGTGCATTAATTTGAATAATATTTTTATTAACTAGTCTACCCTGTCAGCTCATGGGTATTGCCTATCACAGATAGCATTGTACTTCAAGATACATCTTGATATCTTGTGTTTGACGATAACTTCACCCTATTCCTTTTCAAATTGCCATTCACAGCATAGTAAACCATGTGATTGTCGGATTCAGAATGGCCAATACCAATGCATTTCAGTTCACTAAAGCCTAGGATATTGATGTTTATGCATTCCATTTAATTTTTGACAATTTCCAATTTTCCTAGATACATACTTTATACATTCCATGTTCTAATTACTAATGGGTATTTAAAGTTTTTTCTCCTGATTTTGAGTTGAATCCCATCAGCAAATGTAAGTTTTGAAAGCCCTAATGAATTGAAGCCATCATGGTTAACTCTACTTTGAGGAGGCAGCTCTTCTCCAGTCCTGTTTTCAGTGACTTTTGATCTGAGGATAATTTTCTGGCACTATATTTGACAATATTCTATTGTTGTTTATCATACTTCAATGTTTAATGTTCTGGTGCTTTCTGAAAGTGTTCCACTATTATTCATAAGGTTTTCAGTGACTGAATATTCAGAAGTAGTCTGTCTTTCCATCTGTCCTAGTCTGGAAGCTGAAACCTGTATACCATGTGTGACATGGCTGGTATTTGAAATACCTGTGACATAGCTTCTAGAATCACACCAACATACAAGTCACTACAGTATGACAAACTGACAGACAAATGGTGGAGTAGACTCTTGAAAACTGAAATCAGTGTGGCGCAAACAGTTTGCCTTGATTACTAACCTAATGGTTGATTATTAAAGCCTATGTAAGAGTACCATAAAATAAAGTACTGGCAAACTACTTTTGTAAAGTTTATAGACAAGGAAATCCTATGGAACAGTTCTACCCTATAACACATGGGGTAGCCATCAATTGGAATTGGTTTGACAGAAATAAGTTTTATTGTTTGAAACTTCTGCTCATTGGTGTATTTTTTGTTACACAGAAACTCTGGGGCAATAGGTATCCAATAACAACTCTGGGAAGTGCAGTTAAACACTCAGTTCTAACCATAAAGTAGGTGGTTTGAATCCATCTGCCTTGGAAAAAGGATTTGGTGACTTACTTGCAGAATGCTATAGTGATTGAAAAACCTGTGGACAAAAGTTCTACTTTGAGACACATGGGGTCTCTCAGGGTAAGAATCAACTCTATGGCAACTTTGGTTTTTTTAAAAAAACTGTCTTAAATCCATCATGATTTAGGTCAAGGTCTGATTTCAATTTCAGCTCATCCTAAGGATATAGCTTGATGACTTCATATTCCGTGCCTTCCTTTCTGGAATAATTGGGCATCAGTCTTAGTTGTGTCTTGTGATCCCCTATTTTTTTCTTGCACTTAAGAGGAAGGAGCTCTGGTAGCGTAGTGGGTATGAATCGGACTGTGAACCGCAAGGTCAGCAGTTCGAAACTACCAGC
>NW_006408718.1:887737-888844 GCF_000296735.1 Chrysochloris asiatica
GTCACCCATGGTGGACAGGCTTCAGATGAGTTTCCAGATGAAGACAGACTATGAAGAAGGAGAGATGGTTTACTTCCGAATATTTAGTCACTGAAAACCTTATGAATAGCAGAGGAATAATGCCATACCTGATTATTGAATATTGAAGCATTATGAAGAGCACCAGAATATTACCAAATATAGTGCCAGAAGATGAGCCCCTGATGTTGGGAAACATTATGGTTACAACTGGAGAAGAGCTGCCTTCTCAAAGTAGAGTTGACAGTGATGATGACAATGGAGTAAAGCCCTCGGGACCTTCATTTGCTGATATGGCACAATTCAAAATGAAGAAAAGCATCTTTAAACATCCATTAATAATCAGAACATGGAATGTATGAAGTATAAATCTAGGAAAATGGCAAATTGTCAAAAATGAAAGGGAACATATGGACATTGATATCCTAGGCATTAGTGAGCTGAAATGGACTGGTATTGACCATTTTGAATTTGACAACCGCATGACTTACTATGCCAGGGATGACAAATTAAAGAGCAATGGCATGGCATTCATCACTAAAAAGAATGTCTCAAGATCTGTCATGAAATATAATGCTATCTGTGATAGGATATTATAAATATGCCTGAAGTGGTACTGGTCTGCAGCTGTGGGGTAATGCACTGGAATGTAAAGTCATTTTGAGCCACAAGGTTGTCAGTTCAAGCTCAACAGCTGCTCCTTGGAAACCTTATGCAGGGTTGCTATTGGTCAGAATGGACTCGATGGCACTTAACAACATAGTGGCATGGTGGGTTAATGTGCTGGACAGCAAGGTTAGTTTGAACTGCAAGATTGGTGGTTCAAGCTCACCAGCCACTCCTTGGAAACTCTATAGAGGATCACTATGAGTCTGAACTGACTCCATGGCACTTATTAATAACAGATAAGGAAGACCACTTAATACCACTATTATTAAAATTTATGTGCCAACAACTAAAGCCAGTGATGATGAAACTGAAGAATTCTACCAACTTCTTCAGTCTAAAATAGATCAATCATGCAATCAAGATGAATTGATAATTGCTGATGATAGGAAAACAAAGGTTGGAAACAAAGAAGAACAATCA
>NW_006408718.1:889825-891232 GCF_000296735.1 Chrysochloris asiatica
ACAACAACTTGGGGAAATTATTGAATGATGCAGAAAGCCTCAAAAAAAGATGGAAGGAATACACAAAGTCACTATACCAAAAAGAAATGGTTGATGTTCACCCATTTCAAGAGGTAGTATATGATCAAGAGCCAATGATCCTAAAGGGAGAAGTCCAAAGAGCATTGAAGTCATTGATAAAGAACAAGGTACAAGGCATTCATGGAATACATATTGAAATAATTCAACAAACCGATGCAGCACTAGAGGCACTCACTCATCTGTGACAAGAAATTTGAAAGATAACTACCTGGCCAACTGACTAGAAGAGATCAGTATTTGTGCCCATTCCAAAGATAAGTGACCCAACGGAATGTGGAAATCACTGGACAATATCATTGATAGCCCTTGTGAGTAAAGTTTTACTAAAGATAATTTAAAAACAGCTGCAAACATATTTTGACAAAGAATTTCCAGAGGTTCAAGCTGAATTCAGAAAAGAGGACTTGGAATGAGGGATATCATTGCTGATGTCAGATGGGTCTTGTCTGAAAACAGAGACTACCAGAAAGATATTTGCCTGTGCTTTATTGATGATGCAATGACTTTTGATTGTGTGGATCATGACAAGCTATTAAAAACATTGAGAAGTATAAACATGCTGGAACACTTAATTGTGCTACTGAGAAATGTGTACATAGGCCAAGGTATAGTTATTTGAACAGAACAAGGGAACACTGAATGGTTTAACATTAGGAAAGGTGTGCATCAGGCTTGCATTCTTTCACCATATTTATTCAATCTGTATGCTGAGCAAAAAATCCGAGAAGCTGGGTTCTATGAAGAAAAACGTGGCATCAGGATTAGAGGAAGACTCATTAACAACCTGTGATTTGCACATGATACAACCTTGCTTCCTGAAAATGAAGAGGACTTACTGATGCAGATCAAAGACCACAGCCTTTGGTACGGATTGCATCTCAATGTCAAGAAAACAAAAATCCTCACTGGACCAATAAACAGCATCCATATCAGTGGAGAAAAGATTGAAATTGTCAAGAACTTCATTTTGCTCAGATAAACCATAAACACTCGGGGAAGCATCAGTTAAGAAATCAAATGATGTATTGCATTATGCAAGTTTGCTGCGAGTGACCTCTTTAAAGTGTTCAAGAGCAAAGATGTCAGTTTAAGGACTAAGTGCGCCTGACCAAAGTCATGATATTTTCAATAACTTCGAATTCATGTGAAAGTTGGGCAGTGAATAAGGAAGACAGTAGAAGAATTAATGCACTTGAGTTATGATGTTGGAGGAGATATTTAAAAGTACCATGGACTGCCGAAAGAACAAATAGATCGGTGTTGGAAGAAGTACAGCCAGAGTGCGCCTTGGAAGCCAGGATTGCTGAACCTTTCCCCTCATATTTC
>NW_006408718.1:891752-893584 GCF_000296735.1 Chrysochloris asiatica
CATATATAATAATTTACATCTCCAAAGGGCACATTCTGCAAGTCTGCTTTCTGGCCACCAGCTCTTAGTCCCTTTCTTCCCATGAATCTAGAGTCCTTAGCCTCTCCCTCTCTCCATGTCCCCATATCTGCCTTCATCTCTGGCATTGCTGCTTCTCTGGATAAGGTCCCACATTCTGATTGTGCTCTTCTCCATTGATAGTCCTAGGGTCTTCTGTTCCTGGACTGTAAGATTAACCACTCCCCTGTTTTTGTTACAAAACTTCTACCTTTACAATTGTGACAGTCGCAATTAGAAATGATAACAATTATTCACTATTGAATCTTACGAATCTTATCCCCATCTCTTTTCACCAGACCCATCTAGACAAGTTGAAAACTATTCAGTTGGGACACTTTCTTCCCCACCACACACTTAAAGTAAACACCCTCTTGAAACCTTGTAAGCCAGTCACTTCAAGCCTTTATTGCCCCCTCATTTCAGGTAGCCAATGTCTAAGTTGCCCATCCCTATCTACCCTGTGTACAGAGGGAATAGCATTGGTATTTGATATGAAGACTCCTTCCTCTCTTTTGGCATTTAGAATTACTACTTCCATGAGTATAGGTCTGGTTCATCAAATTATAGCAATTTACCCTTGTTTCCTTTATCAAATTTTTTATTTTTGTCATCTTCCTCCAGTCGAGTTCTGATTAACAAGCCATCGAGGCTAGGTCAAATGGGTACTGTCTGCAAGTTTGGGTGTTCTTGTGCATCTTCCCTCACTTCATATCAGCTGGATGCTTCACTCTCAGCTCTAGCCCTCTATGGCTATGTCCTTGTCCATGGGCTCAAGTGTCCCCAGGTCTCACCACAATTTGGACCAACTAGCCCTTCCTCTTCTCTCTCTCATCTCCAGGTAAATGGGAGTCAATGGACTGTGGTTGAACTCAGCCCATTTCTTTATTGCTGCCTTTCCTCCTCTTCCTCTCACCAGCAGACCAAAGTGGTCACCAGCAAGCTTATATGCCTATTCATGTGTTCCCTTTGACTTTCAGTCTTAGAGGGGAGTTTGTCCCGAAGGAACTTGATTGCTTGTCTTGATGTCTTCCTGGAAAACAGCTTGCTTATTCTTATAGTAGCTAGTCATGCTGATATGTTTGTTTTGGATTTTTCCCGATAACCTTTCTTCGAAGATGTATCTTTTGTTGATCTAGCTGTTCCAGGCTGGTCTGCTTGTCCTTCCTAATGGGAATGTCCCACCTCAGAAGGTTCTGGATGGGACTCAGGATTCTACGTAAGGTCTTATACTCTGCAAAGGCTTTGCAAGAGGCCTATTTCACTGGGCAAGTTCTAGAACCCCTTTTAGGTATTCCAATCAGCTATAGGCTGAAGACAAGCTTACAAGTTTCCTGTAATCATGTTTCCCAACATTCCCTTCTATCCCACTCAACTGTCTATTTTACAATAGTAGGCAAGGGAAACTGATATTCATATGACAGTCAAGCATTTTAGTATTATTTCCTCTCTTCAGACTATCCTAGATCCCTGTATCACAGAGCCCTGTTGTTCTGAGTTTGGGCATGCATCACTATTTATCTCTGTTCCACTTAGGCTATGCAAACCTGTCTCAGTGTTCCCCTAACAATCTTGTTATTCCACCTCCTCCCCCTTCTTGTATTGCTCTCTCCAACACCTGAACTAAACCCCCCACCCCAACCCCACTGTTGTGGTTACCTTATAGTCCATTAATTCTTCCTTTCACTTAAGACAATCTATATTATCCTGTAATCTACCTGACCTTCTCACTACCTGGATCTCTGTTCTTCTGTGTTTACCTTCTTTCACATTGT
>NW_006408718.1:894824-897760 GCF_000296735.1 Chrysochloris asiatica
TTTTTTATGCTTTCTAATTGCCTCCAGGTAGATATGATCAGGAGATGGGCTTCCCTTTTTACTTTTCTTCCTGAGAAATTTCAAGACACCATTATTGGTTTTTTTGACGTAAGTCAGGATTTAATTTTTGGCCTATTTCCTTTTCAGTCTGCCTGTCCTGCTCCACAATCCCTGTTCAGGCCTTTTTCCTAGTGATAACAGTTCAGGGTCATCTGTGGCCAGTTTACACTGTTGTTTGGTTTTAAGTGTAAACTGTCATTTTAAATTTTGAGGAGATCTGTGCTCATGTGTAGTAGAACCCTCTGTTTATCGGGGTGGTATGGGGTGTCCACTTGCTCAGTTACCCCCTCTAGTCACCAGAATGGAGGTGTGCAGCCAGCAAGAGACCATTGAACAAATACAACAAAAAAGTGTGTATACACCTTTACCTCCGCAGTTCTGTCAGGTGTCTATGACTGCTTTGGTCCTTCCCCCACTTGGTCTCACCAAAGATGGTGACTCCAGGAGCAGCTGAGCATCTTGAATTTGAAAGCAATGGATTTCTTGCTTCTGCTACCAGTTCCCCTGGCTTTAAGCCTTCCAACCTTCTAAATATTCCTTTATATGTGGTTCAGAGTTCTGGCACTATCCCTTGAGCCTGCTTGGTCTGATTTTCTGTGTTGTTGCTGATGGAGTGCCTCACTGTACTTCTACCTGATCTACCATTTTGTTTGTTCTTTGGGAAAATGCTCTTGATCTGCACTTTCGATGGTTGATTGTTCTAAGAAATGAGTACATTCCTAGGTTTATTGTTCACCTCATTTATTGTTAAGTGCCATTGAGTCTGTTCTGACTCATAGCAACCCTGTCTAGGGTTTCTGAGAAATAGCTGGTAAGTTTGCATTGCCTACCTTTGGTTAGTAGTCTAGTTCTTTATCCTATAGGGCCACACCAGGAGTGTATAGACATATCTTCTGTTTGACTGAAAATGGAGCCATGGGCGAGTTCATTTCCAAGCCAGAGGGTGACTAAGCAGCACTGTTTTGGGGTTCCACCAGTCTCTAATCAACCAGTCTTAAAAAGGACTTTTCAAATGTTGACATAAAATTTTAATATTAATTGTGAAACATAACTCATGTAGTTTGTTCTATGGCAGTATGAAATTATTGTTATTTTCAAAGAAAGAAGCAGAAATTTGAATGCTATCCAACAGGAAATTAATCCTCCAAGTTAAATGATGCTTGTCTGTCTCACCTTACCCACCTGGTCAGCCCTCATGTCTGGGAAATCTGCCTTCTCTACCAGATTGGAAGTTTTCTGAAGTCAGCATCTATACCCTGTCTTTCTTCGGCACCCTTGCCAAGATGTCACACAGACAACCATAAATAACTGCAGGTAGATTGGTTGCTTGACGGATCCTTTAAAAGGGATAGAAATAAGCAGGTAGTGCCCTCAATCTACCTAATCCATGGATATTTTGCCATCATTGCTTGTCTTGTCCTCTTCCCTAATTTCTCCTTGATTACTGCAAAGGAAGACTCCTCAATCCCAACCCGAGGGAGTCTATTTCATTTCCTAATTACTTTCTCTGCTGAGAACATTCTTGTCTTGCTGTACCTAATCCACATTTCCCCTTCTGTAGCTTCAGGCCATTGCTCTTTAGTCTAAATCTTTTGAAAAGAAGAATAATTCCCTTGATTAATTTATATTGTTATCTCAAAGCTGTTTATACCTCATGGTTTCTACTTCCCTAGAGTCTCTTTTTCACTAGATGAGAGGAATAAAACTTCTCTTACTATTTCTTCTCTGTACTTCAAGTTTTGGTTTGCAAATCTCTAAGGTCTACCTGGGAGCAGTAGTTAGTTATTTTTCTTTCTGTTCTGATGCATAACAATTGCTTGAATGTATTGCATATTGATTCTGTGTGCCAGACATGGGGCTAAGCATTTTGTATACTTCGTTTGATCTGGCTCTCAGAAATAAGTGAGTGCTTGTTTAAAACCCTATTTAATGCATGAAGAAACCAAATCCTAAAAAGATTAAGAAATGCTCACAAGCTCACACTGTTAGTGACAGAGTTGAAGCTTGAGCTCTGATCTTACGTCTCTGAGTATGAGCTCTTAATTGCTGTTCTGTTGTTATTGTTGTTAAGTGCCATCAATTCAGTTCTGACTCATAGCCACTCTGTATATAATGTATGTTAAACTGTCAAGTTTAAACCCCTGATCTTGTGGTTAGCAGTCTAGTGCTTACCCTACTGTACCACACCAGGAATGCATGGCTGCTGTAGACTCTCTCCAAATACAGCCATTGCACATGATGTTCTCAGTGATTCTCACCTCTGACTAAGTCCACTGTCATCAAGTCAATTGCGACTCATCGTGACCCTATAAGACAGATTAGAACTCATCCACAGGGTTATCAAGCTTGTCAATGTTTATGGAAACAGACTGCCACATCTTTCTCCTGCAGAGAGGACGGTGGTTTCAAACTGCTGACATTCTGGTTAGCAGCCTATTGCACCACCAGGGCTGCTGTTGATTCTCATCAAGTCATCTAAATAAGACCAAGTTATCTTCTTTGGTTATTTTGTTTCCACATCTTTGTGAAATATGTGCTTTTTAAGAGTCAAATGATATAGATTTTTGACACATATTGACTCTATGACCTTGTTGTTGCTGTTGTTAGGTGTCATTAAGTCAGTTTTAACTCATAGCGACCCTATGTACAACAGAACAAAACATTGTCTAGTCCTGTGCCAGTCTCACAATTGTTATCAAGTTTGAACTCCTTGTTGCAGTAACGATGTCATCTATCCTATTCAGGACCTTCCTCTTTTTTTCACTGGCCCTCTACTTTGCCATATTTTGACTCTTTTGGACTTGTTTTCATTTTCTTCAGCTTCAGTTTGATTTTGCATATGAGTAATTGATGGTATGCTCCACAGTCTGCCCCTG
>NW_006408718.1:898318-898940 GCF_000296735.1 Chrysochloris asiatica
TTTTCCCAGATTCATACTTCATACATTCCATGTTCAGATTTTCAATGGATGTTTACAGCTATTTCTCTTCATTTTGAGTTGGGTTGATCAGCAATTTATTTGCTTCATGGTCTCTTATGGTCCCATGGGCTTTTCTCCCATGGGCTTTATTTCATTTGCGTCATAATGGTGAACTGTACTTTGAGGAGGCAGCTCTTCTCCAGTCACATTTTGAGTGCCTTTCAATCTGAGGGGCTCATTTTCCGGCACTATCCCTGACAGTGTTTCTCTGCTATTCATAAGGTTTTCAGTGACTAAATATTTGGAAGCAGTTCATCACTCCTTCTTCCTAGTCTTTCTTCATCTGGAAGTTCATCTGAAACCTGTCCACCATGGGTGCCCCATCTTGTATTTAAACTACCTGTAGCATAGCTTTAAGAATCACAGCAACTCCCAAGACACCACAGTACAACAACCTGACAAATGAGTTGTGGGATGACATCAAGAAAATCATACATAAAGAAAACAAAAAGTCATTAAGAAGACAAGAAAGAAGGAAAAGGTCAAAATGGATGTCAGAAGAAATACTGAAACTTGCTCTCCAGTGCAGAGATGCTAAAGCAAATGGAAGAAATGAGGAGGT
>NW_006408718.1:900496-901430 GCF_000296735.1 Chrysochloris asiatica
AAAAAAGGAAGAGGAAGACTCCCAACAAGATGGATTGGCCAGGTGGCAGCATCGATGGACTCAAGCGTGGCAACAATAGTGAGGTTGGCCCAGTATCGTGCAGTGTTTCGTTCTGCTGTGCATAAGGTCGCTATGAGTCGGTACCAACTCAATGGCACCTAACAATAACAACTACTTTACCAGAACTTCTTGTGTGGCACAGTTAGATCAGCAATTGACTGTGAACCACTAGGTTCAAACCTACCAGGTGCTCCTCTGAAACCCCATGCATGGTTGTTATGAGTCCGAACCAACTTGATAGCTCTTAAGAACAACAACTACTTTACCACACATGATGCCCTTTTCCAAGGACTGGTCCCTCATGATACTATGTTCAAAGTCTGTAAGATGAAGTCTTGCCATTCTTGCTTTTAAGAAGCAGTCAGGTTGTATTTCTTCCAAGACAGATTTGTTTGTTTTTCTGGCAGTTAATGGTACTTTTGATAGTTTTCTCCAACACCAAATTTAAATGTATCAATTCTTCTAAGACCTTCCAATCAATTGTTCAACTTTCACAGGCATTGTGAAGTGATTGAAAATACCGGGGCTTGTATCAGGTGCACCTTAGTTCTCAAACTGACATCTTTGTTCTTTAACACTTTAAAGAAACAGTATGCAACAGATTTGCTCAGTGCAATGCATCATTTGATTCATTTTCTGTTCCTTCCATGACTATTGATTGTGGATCCAAGTGAAGCCATATCCTCAGTAACCTCAAACTTTTCTCTGTTAATCATGATGTTTATTTGTGGAGTTATGAGGATGTTTGTTTTCTTTACATTGAGTTGTCATCCATACTGAAGGCTATAATCTTTGATCTTCATCAGAAAATACTTACAGTCTTTTTCCCTTTCAGGAAACAAGGTTGTGTCGTCTGCATATCACAGGTTGTTAA
>NW_006408718.1:911455-921046 GCF_000296735.1 Chrysochloris asiatica
GTGGGTTCAAACCACCAAACTTTCATTACTCCTAATTTACAGGAATCAGGGTTAGTATTCTAACTCATATTTTGTTGGTGGTGTTTAGTGCCATTGAGTTATTTCCAATTTATAATGACCCCAGGTAGGGTTTCCAAGGAGTGGCTGGTGGGTTTGAACCACCAACCTTGTGATTAGCTATCCAGTGCTTATCCTACAGTGCCACATCAGGACCCCAACACATATTTTGGGGGACACAGTTCAACATATAAAGGCACCTTTGGTTTCCCTTGGGATTTGCTCTCCCAAGTCTGTCTCTGCCATGCTCGTGCCATAACACTTTATTGGGAGGTCCAGTCTCCCCAGGAAGCATATAGGTAAGTTCATAGAAAATAAACTAACTTTTGTGTCTATGGTTTGAGACTTGTTTATTTTTCATACTAATAATTGTCTTGGTAAAATATTTTAATTTCTTTCTATCTATGTAATTAATGTGTCCACATTAGAAATCAATTATCCTTGATAATTACCATCAGTGCTATGGCTCATAAACTGAACACCAATCTTGCTAACGAACTGAATGAGACGTAATTTCTTGTTGTTCAAAGAGATGATCAACTCTAATCAGCAGTAAATTCAATCAAAACTTACTGACACCAATTGAAATCATATTAGAGTTTGTAAAAAATAGGATAATTATGTTCATCTTGTAAGTTTCAGGTATTGTAACAACTCTAAGATGTGTGCCAATTTGAATAAATGCTTATGTCTACTGGCGCTAAGCTAGTAGATACAGAAGCATGTAATCTACATAAATAAACGAGGCGCTCTTTTTCTTTCCACCTGCAATGCTTCAGTTTTGTGGGATTCAATTAATTCAACTTTTGTTTTTTTCTTTCAATGCACTCAGGCTGGCAGACTGAGCAAATGTGGGACAACTGAGGCAAAGCAGTCCAAGCAGTAGAGTTCTAATTTAGTTGTTTTAAAAAATAAATGTAATAGTCATTAAGATAATGAACCCACTAGCTGTCTATCAGTTTGTCCTATTGTGGTGTTTTGCATGTTGTTACGATGCAAGAAGCTACTGGTATTTCACATATCAATCAGTAGGGTCACACATGGACAGATTTCAGTGAAGCATACAGACGAAGACAGGCTATCAAGAAAGGCCAGAGGATCTATTTCAAAACCGAGCCAATAAATCATTGTGGATCATAATATAATATTACCTGATATAGTGTTGGAAGATGACATCCCAATGACCGTGGATGTGGCACAGACTGGACATGACGTCCTGTTGTACGTGAGGCTGCACTAAGTTGAATGGCAACTTACAATGAGATAATGAGCTCTGGATCCAGACTGTTTGGGTTCAAGTCCTGCCTGCCCTGGTCAGAGCTGGGTAAACTAGCAAATGTAGGAAGACTCTTAGTTTTCTGCTTGCATTCCTTTGACTTCCTATGGTGTACATTCCCTGGGTGACCCTTGACCAAAGACTGAAGGGTGTTGAAGTGTGGAAGCCTCAGCTCTCATGTTTTGGTCTGGGACAAGTCTGATCTGGCTTTCACTCCATACTGACTATGTAGAATATGCTGAAGCTATCCACTGTGGATTTTTGTCTGAGTTTTTCCTCTTTTTTCCTCTTCCTCTCTTAGCTGTCCTAGTCTTTGTATACCTGTACTGGCTTCCCAGAGACAATTCCGTAACAAAGAACTTGCACAGGGTCAGCTCTTCAGAAAACTGATGGAAAATGTTTCTTAAATTTCTCTGCTTCCATTTGCTCTTCTGTCCAATGGGAAAAATAATGGAATTTTCTTCCCAAGGTTGGTGTGAGGATAACATGAGTGACCTAAACCTGTGTCCATCTGGCAGGTGCTAAGTCTTATATTGTTGCCTGGTGACCCTGTGTAGAGTTTCTGAGGAGTGGCTGGTGAGTTTATTACTTTGCTGACCTTGTGGTTCAAGCTGACCTTGAGGTCCAGTGCTTTATCCTACCAGGGCTTGTATAGAAGTTAGATATTATATGGAAGTTATATAATATTTGTGGTAGAAGTATAATTTTATGACATAATAATAAGGTCCTAACATAGTTTAATACTGTTTATCAGAGTTCTGAAATGATGGGCTGGGATTTAAGTTTTGGTTCTGTGTGTATCTTAGAATTGTTGATACTGATGAAGAATAGTGGAAAAAATTCTGTTTTGGAAGAAGTACAGCCAGAATGCTCCTTGAAAGGGAGGATGGTGAGATGTCGTCTCATGTACTTTGGACGTGTTATCAGAAGGGACCAGTCCCTAGAGATGGACATCATGCCTGGTAAAGCAGAGGGTCAGGGGAAAAGAGGAAGACTCTCAATGTAATGGATTGACACAGTGACTGCACCAACAGGCTGAAATAGAGCTGTGATTGTGAATATGACACAGGGCTGGGAAATGTTTTGTTCTGTTGTACGTGAGGAGGTTACTATGAATTGAAAGTGACTTGATGGCATCTAACAACAACAGCAAAATAGAAGGCCATTGAAGACAAAGGAAATCCTCAATGAAATGGATTGATCCAGTAGCTACACTATGAACTCAGACACACCACCAATGATCATGAATATGGAACATGACTGGGCAACATTTTGTTCTGTTATAAATAAAGTTCCCATGAGTCAGAGCTCACTAGATGAAAACTAACAAAGACCCATTATTGTTCTCATTGTTATTAATATACCTTGCAAATCAGCTTTTTATCAACTTCAACTCAATGAACAATCATTTACAACAATAATACATTAGGAATATTTGCTAACACTCTCTTATGCAGGGACCCTGTGTGCACAGATAGAGCAAGTATTGCTTCACTAATTTGACAAATAAGGCATCTAATGTTCAGAGTCAGTTAGAATTGCAGGATTAAATGGCTGGTTTTAGGCAATAAACAGATCTAAAGATTTAATCCAAGTTTCTTTCTGTGTCTACTACACCAGACTTTACTGTGGTCAAAAGAATGGGAAAGTTTATTAAGGAGCAATGAGTAAGAATATTTGTGGGATAGAGGTAGTGTCTCATATTGGTTACAACAGGGACCTGTTGTTAGATGTTGTCAAGTTGGTATTGACTCATAGCAACCTTATACACAACAGAAGTAAACACTGTCCCGACCTTACAATCATCACTACACTTGAGTCCATTGCTGTGGCCACTGTGCCAATCCATCTCATTGGAGGTCTTCCTCTTTTTCACTGACTGTCCACTTTACCAAGCATGTTGCCTTTCTCTAGGGACAGGTCCCTCTTGATAATATGTCTGAAGTATGAGAGACGAAGATTGGCCATCCTGGCTTCTAAGGAGCATTCTTGTTGTACTTTTTCCAACACAGTTTTTTTTTTTTGTTGTTGTTGTTCATTTGGCAGTTCATGGTACATTTAATATTCTCTCCAACAGTATAGCTCAAATGCATCAATTCCTCTATGGCCTTCCTTATTCTCTTTCCAAGTTTCACTTGCATATGAGGTTATTGAAAATACCATGGCTTGCATCACGTGCCCCTTAGTCCTCAAACTGACATCTTTGCTTTTGAACATTTTAAAGAGAGATTTTCAACAGATTTGCCTAATGCGATATATTGTTTGATTTCTTGATTGCTGCTTCCATGAGTGTTGATGGTTGATCTGAGCAAAATGAAGTCTTTGACAACTTCAATCTTTTCTCCAATTATAATGATGTTACTATTGGTCCACTGGTGAAGCTTTTTGTTTTCTTTACATTGAGGTGAAACCTATACTGAAGAAGGCTGTGGTATTTGATCTTCATCAGTTAAGTATTTTAAATCCTCTTTGTTTTCAACAGGCTCAGCATATCACAGGTTGTTAATGAGCCTTCCTACAACCCCAACACCATGTTTTTCTTCATATAATCCAGTTTATCGGATCATTTGCTCAGCATACAAATTAAATAAATGTGGTGAAAAAAGTACAACCTTGGTGCATTACCTGATTTTAATCCATTCAGTTTTTCCTTTTTCTGTTTGAATGATGGCCTCTTGGTCTCTGTTCACATTCCTTGCGAACACAATTATATATTTCAGAATACTAGTTCTCCGCAATGTTGTCTATAGTTTTCATGACACACAGTTGAAAACTTTGCATTGTCAATAAAGCACAGGTTTCATTTTCCCTACTTTCAGCCACGATCCATCTAATGTCAGCCATGATATCTTTCATTCCAGGTCAGAATCTCGCTTGAATCTCTGGCAGTTCCCTGTCGATGTACAGTTGCAGCTGCTCTTGAATTATCTTTAGCAAAATTTTACTTGCATGTGATATTAATGCTACTGTCTGATGAATTCCACTTTCTTTTGGGTCATCTCACTTTGGAATGGGCACAAACATGGATCTCTTCCAGTCAGTTGGCCAGGTAGTTGTCTTCCACATGTCTTGGCGTAGATGAGTGAGTGCCTGCAGTGCTCCATCAGTTTGTTGAAAAATTTCAGTTTGTATTCCATCAATTGCTCAAGCCTTGTTCTTTGTCAATGCCTGCAGTGCACCTTGAACTTCCTCCTTCAGTATCATTGGCTCTTGATCAGACGCTATTTCTTGAAATGGTAGAACACTGACCATTCCTTTTTGTACAGTAATTCTGTGTTTTCCTTCCATCTTCTTTTGATGCTTTCTGCATCAATCAATATTTTGCTTATGGTATGCTTCAATATTGCAAGTTGAGGCTTGAATTTATTCTTCATTTTCCTCAGCTTGATAAATGCTGATTGTGTTCTTCCTTTTTTGTTTTCTAACTCCAGATCTTTGCACATTTCATTATAATATTGAACTTTGTCTTCTCGAGCTGTCCTTTGAAATTTTATATTCAGCTCTTTTACAGCCTCATTTCTTCCATTTACTTGATGGACTCAAGCGTGGCAACAGTAGTGAGGTTGGCTCAGGATCGGGCGGTGTTTCATTCTGCTGTGCATAAGGTCGCTATAAGTCGGTACTGACTCCATGGCACCTAAAAACAACACTGGAAAACAAGTTTCAGAATCTCTTCTAAGATCTATTTTTGTTTTTTTTTCTTCTTTCTTATCTTCTTAAGGACCTTTTGCTTTCTTCCTGGATGACATTCTTAATGTCATCTAACAACTCTTCTGGTCTTCGGTCATTTGTGTCAAGTTCTTTAAAATCTGTTCTTTAGATGATCTCTAAATTAAGGTGGGATATGTTCAAGGCCATTTTTTGGCTATGGTGGACTTGTTTTAATTTTCTTCAGCTTCATCCTGAATTTTCATAAGAGCAATCGGTGGTCTGTTTCAAATTCTACCCCTGGCCTTGTTTTGACTGATGATGTGAAGTTTTCCATCATCTCTTTCCATAGATGGAATCAATTTTATTTCTGTGTATTCCATTTGGTAAGATCCATGTGCAGAGTAATCTTTTGTTTTTAAAAAAGTTTTTCAGTCAAGAAGTCATTGGTCTTGCAACATTCTCTCATGCGATCTCTAGCATTGTTTCTATCTCTAACACCATATTTTCTAATGACTGGACCTTCTCTTTGTTTCCAACGACTGCATTCCAATCACCAGTAATTATCAATACATCTTGATTGTATGTTTAATCAATTTCAGACTGAAGAAGTTGGTAGAATTCTTCAGTTTCATCATCACTGGCTTTTGTGGTTGGTGTGTAAGTTTGAATAATATGGTAGTAACTGGTCTTCCTTGTTGGTGTATAGACATTATCCTATCATGGACAACGTTGTACTTCAAGCTATATCTTGAAATGTTCTCTTTGATGATGAACACGATGCCATTCCTCTTCAATTTGTTGTTCCTGGCATAGTAAACTATGTGGTTGTCACTTTCAACATGGCCAGTAGAAGTCTATTTCAGCTCATGAATGCCTAGACTAGAGGTGTGTATACATTCCATTTCATTTTTTACATCTTCCAAATTTCCTAGATTCATGCTTCATAAATTCTATGTTCTGATTATTAACTGACATTTCAGCTATTTTTCCTCACTATGAGTTTTGCCCCATCAGCAAATGAAGGTGCCCAGGACTTCACTCAACTTGTGTCATCATGGTAAGCTCTATTTTGAGGAGGCAGCTCTTCTCCAGTAGTATCTTATATGCCCTCCTATCTAAGGGGATCAATTTCTGGTACTATGTCTGACAATATTCTGGGGCTCTTCATCATGTTTCAATAATTAATATTCTCGTGTTATCTGATAGTACTCCATTGTTATTCATAAGGTTTTCAGTGACTAAATATTTGGAAATAGTTTGTCTCTCCTTCCTAGTTTGTGTTAGTCAGGAAATGCATCTGAAACCTGTCCACCATAGGTAACCCTGCTGGTATTTAAAATACACGTGGCACAGTTTCCAGAATTACAGCAGCACACAAATACAGCAAGCTGACTTCCCGTTCCACCACTTACTATGTGACTTGGGTCAAGTCACAGTCTCCCTATTCTCTGTTTCATCACCTGTAAAATGAGGGTGTTAGCCAACATTTCCACCTAGGGTTATTGCAAAGCTTAGATAGATGGATGTATCTGAAGCAGGGTTTACTTACGCATTAGACACAGCAGGAACATGGCCACAGCCCAAATTAATTTTACAACTCCACAAAATCATTTAAAAGTCTTTTAAAAGAAAAAAAGAAAACTTTTCGGTTGAGGAAATGATTTGGAAGTTTGACAAAAATGAAACAAAGGCTCAAAGAGATCTGACACAAAAGCCACAACAATGGACTCAAACCATCCAATCAGTGATGATGAAGATGGCTCAGGACCACTCAGTGTTTTGTGCTGTCATATATAGGTCTCTAGGAGTCAGAATTAGCTCACTGGAAACTAACAACAGCAGAATCAGTCATATATTTGTCTTTTATATCAATGCAGTAATACAATATAGTTTTGCAACCTTTCTCCATCAACTATCTGAGAGTGTGTCATACTGTGGGGGCTTGCTATAGTACTGGAGACTATGCATCTGTGTTTCATCTACTATAAGGGTCACTCATGGTGGACTGGTTTCAATGCAGCTTCTAGCCTAAGACAGAATAGAAGAAAGACATGTCTACCTACTTATGAAAAAAAAAAATGCCACTAAAACCTTATGAATAATTGAAGCTTTGTCGGATATCGTGTTGGAAGATAAGGCACTCAAAATCTGACTGGCAAAGAGCTGCGGCCTCAGTGTTGAGTGACTGGAGTAAACTTTCAGGTGCTTCATTTGCTGATGTGGTACAAATCAAAATGAGAAACTAGAAACAGCTACAAACCTCCATTACTAACTGGATCATGGAATATAGAAAATATGCATCTAGGAAAACTGAAAGTGGTAAAATATGAAATGGAATGCCTATGGAAGCAGTAGTCAAAAACTAAATGGTGTATTGTATTGGTTAAATTTCTGCAAAAGAACTCTTTAAAAATCTAAGACATTACTTTGAGGACTAAGGCAAACATGATGCAAGACATGATATTTTCAATAGCCTCATGTGCATGGAAAACCTAGACAATGAATAAAGACGACCAAAGAAGAATTGATGCCTAAAGCCACACACAATGATTTACAAGAGGGTGAAATATCCAGGGTATGCCACCATACTGGAGAATCCACTGGAATCCCCAATGGCAAGACAAAGCATCAAGGAGAGTCAGAGAGAAAATAAGGTGCCAACTAGATGGTGTGACCACACAACCTTGACTTTTAAAGATGTTTCTGAGAAAACTATGTTGGTTTTTATGGGAAATGCTTTGAGCTCAATGTCTTTTCTCCTTCATTTTGAATTCTAATTTCCATTTTTCCTTGCCCTCTATTTAGAAACTATTTAGGTGGTGATAGCTATTTGTGGCTCTGTGGGTTAATGCACCAAACTGTAAAGGTTGGTGGTTCAAGCTCACCAGTTGCTCCTTGGAAACCCTATACAGGGTCACTATGGGTTGGAATCGATTCGACAGCACTCAACAACAACAACAAGCTATTCCTTTAGTTTGTTTTATTGATGCATTTATTTATTTACCACAAGTTGCTTCAAACCTCTTGTGAAACAAGGCAGGGTGCAAACAAACAAAACACAACAGAAATCACAACATTTTCTGTCCTTTCTTTTCAAAGAAGCTCCACGGGAAGAAGGCTGAAGAAGGGGTTCTGCTTCTCACACAACACAAAACAACAGGAGAGCAATTCTTCCTCCAGAGGATGGATATATTTCATTTAAGAAAATACAGACAAGTCTCAGGTGGAAAGGTTGTGAGAACCCTCAGTAGGCCTGGAGATATGTTGAAAGACACAGGATCAAGTTAAATTCCCTGCCAGGTCCGATTATAACTTGATTTTTTTCTCTTCCTTCCCATTCCTTGGAGGATAACACTGCTTTTCTGTATGAGAAACCCCAGCAGAAAAGGATTGTATTTCTTGGATAAAGTTTCACAAAGTCCTGGGTCTAACTTTACCCTTGCTCTTATCTACAAGCAACTATTGAGATTTTGCATGCAGCTCAGGATTTCTTTTCTGACTATAGTTGAAAGTTCCAGTTTGTATTATTTCTCCTCACACTACAGTACAGGGAGAATAAGAAGGAGTTCTGGGTCCAAAGAACTCCTGCTTTTGGGGTAGAGAGTAAAGAACTCCAACATAGAATCATTTGTTAAGAGGAAGCTGGTTTTCACTCTTACAGGCCTTCATTAGAACACATCTTTAAGGAGAATTTTTCAGGAACAAAGGCAGTTTAATTGTCTAGTTGTTGTTATTGTTGTTGAATGCCATTGAGTCAGTCACAATTCTCAGCAACCCTCTATAGGGTTTCCAAAGCTTTACTCCCACGGAGCGGCTAGTAGTTTCGAACTGCTGACCTTGTGGTTTGCAGCCCGATTCATAACCACTACGCTACCAGAGCACCTTTTAAATCTTCAAGGGAGTAGAAAGTCTCATCTTTCTCCCATTGAGTTTCTGGTGGGATCAAATCACAGACCTTGTGGTTAACAGTCCAGAGCTTATCCTATGGTGCCACTGCATACTCATTTTTCTAGTGTTGTTGTTGTTAAATGTTGTCAAGTAAGTTCCAACCCATAATGATCCTATATAGGTTTTCCGAGGACAGCTGGTGAGTTTGAACCACTGACCTTGCAGTTCAAACAGACCTTGTAGTCCAGTGCTTATCCTACAGTGCCACACCAGAACTCTAGTAGAACTCAGTTATCTTTGAAAAGCTCATCACAGCATTGTCATGGTTACTGGTTTTGAGTAGGAACCTACTTTCTGCCAGGAACTGGGCTAAATTCTTACTTAACACATATCTCATAGAATCACCAAGATACTCTGTGCATTGGCACTGTTGTTCTGTGGAAGAGACCATTAATTGCTTACCTGCAAGTTCAGGCTGAAGCTGAAGAAAATTAAAATAAGTCCAACAGAGCCAAACTTTGACTTGGAATATATCCCATCTGAAATTGGAGTTCATGTCAAGAACAGATTTGATGCATTGGACACTAAAGACTGAAGACTAGAAGATTTATGAGATGACATCAAGAACATCATACAGGAAGAAAGCAAAAAGAAGACAAGAAAGAAGGAAAAGACCAAAGTGGATGTCAGAAGAGACTGAAATTTGCTCTCCAATGTAG
>NW_006408718.1:921396-922504 GCF_000296735.1 Chrysochloris asiatica
AGTTGGAACCGACTCCACAGTGCATAACCACCAACCAACCATGGACAAAATATTAAATGATGCATAAAGGAGATGGAAGGAATACAGAGAGTCACTGTACCAAAAAGAAATGGTTAATGTTCAACTATTTCAAGATGTGGCATCTGATGAAGAGCAAGTCTATGCACAGCAGAACGAAACGCTGCCTGTTCCAGCAGCAGTATTACAGTTGTTGTTACGTTTGAGCCCACAGCTGCTGCCATTGTTTCTATCTATCATCTTGAGAGTCTTCTTTTTGGATGATCCCCCACTTTACCTAGCATGATGTCCTTTTCCAGGGATTGGTCCCTCCCTCCAGACAATATGTTCAAAGTATCAGAGATAAAGTCTCACCATTCTGGTTTCTAAGGAACATTCTGGATGTACTTCTTCCAAGACTGACTACTTTATTATTCTGGCAGTCCATGATACTTTTAATATTATTTGCCAACACCATAATTCAAATGCATTGATTTTTCTGTGGTCTTCCTTATTCATTGCCCAACTTTCACATTTATATGAGGTGATTGAAAATACCATGGCTTGAATCAGGCACACCATACTCTTCAAATATTTGCTCTTGAACACTTTAAAGAGGCTTTTGTAGCAGATTTACCTAATGCAATATGCCATCTGATTTCTTGACTGCTGTTTCCATGAGCATTGATAGTAGATCCAAGCAAAATGAAGTCATTGACAACCTCAATCTTTTCTTCATTTCTTATAATGTTATTCATTGGTTCAGTTGTGAAGATTTTAATATTCTTTACATTCAGGTAGAATTCATACTGAAACCTGTAGTCTTTGGTCTTTATCAGTAAGAATTTAAATCCTCTTCACTTCCAGGAAGCAAGGTTTTAACATCTGCATATGGTAGATTGCTACTGAGTCTTCCTCCAATTCTGATGCCAAATTCTTCTTCATATAATCATGGATCTCAGATCATTTGCTCAGCATGCAGACTGAATAAGTATAGTGAAAGGAAACAACCCTGGTACACACCTTTCCTGATTTTAGACAATTCAATATCCTCTTGTGCTATTCTAATGACTGTCTCTTGGTCCATGTAGTCAAGTGTTCTGGAATACTC
>NW_006408718.1:928472-932161 GCF_000296735.1 Chrysochloris asiatica
TGACATGACTTCTATAGCATGCTCTCATTTTCCTGATTTTCCCATGGAACCAGGACACATCCACAAAGCAACACATATTTGTAAGGAAGTTTCCACTCAAGGAGTCAGGACATACATTTGTTTTTGCTGTTATTAAGTGGCATTAAGTCAGTACCAACTCATAGTGGCCTTAGACACAACAGAATGAAACCCTGCCCGATCGTGCACCAATCTCACAATCCTTGATGCACTTGTATCCATTGCTGTGCCAATTCATTTCGCTGGGGGCCTTCCTCTTTTTTGCTGGTCCTCCACTTTATCAAACATGATATCCTTCTCCAGACACTGGTCCCTCCTGATGATATGTCTGAAATATGAGATGAAGTCTGGTTATCCTGGCTTCTAAGGAGCATTCTGGCTGTGCAATTGCCAACACAGATTTGTTTGTTCTCCTTCAACATCCTAACTCTAATGTATCAATTCTTCTGTGGTGCTCTTTATTTATTATCCAATTTTTCACATGCATATGAAGTTATTGAAAATCCCATGACTTGGGTCAGGCGCATCTTAGTCCTCAAACTGACATCTTTGATCTTGAACACTTTAAAGAAGTCTTGTGCAAGAGATGTGTCTAATGCAATATAGCTTTTGATTTCTTGACTGTTGCTTCCATGAGGGTTGATGGTTGATCTAAGCAAATGAAGTCTTTGGCAACTTCAACATTTTTTCCATTTGTCATGATGTTATTTATTGGTCTAGTGGTGAGGAACTTTTAAGAAGAGAAACATATAAATAAGCAACTTAACATTTTTCTCCATCTTTTCCTTTACAGAATAGAATAAATCCTTTGCAAATGACCAGTTTTCACTATATTCAGAAAATTGAAAGTCAAATTTTATTTTGTTAATGATTTGAGCCTTAACTAAATGGTCATTATGTAAGGACTGCTATAGGACCAAAAGTAGATACCGTTGACTTTGAGGCTGAGAGAACAAAAGGTGGCAGGCCATATTCTTTCCCTATTTCTTTGCCCTTAATGTATATTTCTCACTGCCTTCTGAGTTGCTGGGTTTTATGACATAGAAGTGAAAAACGGCTAGAGAGAAACAAGTCAAAGGTGAGGGGGAAAGAAAGTAAAATGTATTTAGGATTGAACTTTGAAAATGCTTAGCAAAAAATTGGAACTCATGAAATTTAAAGACAAATTCTGGGATACTTACATGGGGGTATTGAGCATAATACAGAGGAGAAAAATGAAAAGAAGATAATTTGGAGAAGTATGAATATAGACTGTGAATCTGACCATTTGTTAAAGTTCTATACAAGATTCATGATGCATTTAAACCTAGTTATGTTTTTGTACAAATCTGTCCTGGAAGAAGTTCAGCCAGAAATTTCTTTAGTACCGAGGATGACAAAACTTCATCTCACATACTTTGAACATGTTGTCAAGAGGGACCAGTCCTTGGAGAATTATATCAAGCTTGGTAAGTAGAGAAGCTGTGAAAGAGATACAGTAACTCCAACAATGGGCTCAAGGATAGCAGCAATTGTGAGGATGGTGCAGGACCAGACTGTGTTTTGTTCTATTGTATATAGTGTCCCTGTAAGTTGGAACCTACTCAGTACCATCTAACAACATGCTTTTGTAGCTGAAAAGTGTTTATATGTTACACTGATGCTAGACTGTTTGAGGCAATGTGATCTATATGAGTTATAGAGGAGAATGGTTGTCTAAGAGATTGAAGGAGAATCTGAGGGGCAAGGCAGAAGACAGATCAGAGAGTACAAGCAAAGGAGAGGACAAAAGATGGAGATAGCACATGTAAGACAGATTTCTTTGAGTACCTCTTTTTTGTGTAGCTTGCTTGGCTTGGCTGAGACTGGATAACAGCCAGCCAGAAGGACTACTCACTTGACCAAAATGAGCATAGTGCTTATGTGTACCAACCATTCTCCAGGGAAGAAAAAACTGTGCTAATATGATGGCTTTAGTCAGGCCAAATTTGCCTAGGTTGGTTTTGGAAGTCAGGCATGGAAAATGCTGGCTGGACATGCGCAAAGGTGAAAGAAGAGTCCTAAATTCTAAATGTGGGAGGAAGTGGAGTCAGTGAAGAGAGAGGAGTCCACAAGTGTCTCAGCAGCGTGAAACAAGTAGTGAAAAGTCCATGGTGCTGAAATGACAAAAAGGTATTGCAAAACCAAAAAAAATATTCTCATGTTCAGTTCAAAGTTGTTTGTTTTTAGAGTATAAACCCATTCTTCAAATGCCTCCTGGCTTCCCATCAAATATTTGGTAAATTATATTACAATATGCAGTGACAAATGTGTTATGAGATGTGTCATTTTCATGGTTGCTGAAATTGAGGAAGGGCTTGAATTTTCCTTCTGGATTAGGATAAACAGAACACTAGTTCAACAGAAACAACAAAGTAGAGGTAATCATAGGATGTAACCTCCCTCCACTTTTTGTAATACTGTGAAGAAAGCTTTGAAGATTTATGTTGTGTTAAGTACTGTTGAGTCAGTTTTGATTCATAATGACCCCATGCATAAAAGAATGAAACACTACCCAATTCTGTGACATCTCACATTTGTTTGAGCCCATTGTTCCTGCCACTGTGTCAATCCATCTTGTTGGGGAGATCTTCTTTTTCATTGACCCTACATTTTGCCAAGCATGATGTACTTCTCCAGAGACTGAGGCCTCCTGACAGCATGTCCAAAGAATGAAAGACCATCTTTGTTTCTAAGAAGCAAAGACAGATCTGTTTTATCTTCTGAAAGGCAGTCTGTGGTACTTACAATATTCTAATTATTCTATGGTCCTCTTTATTCTCTATTCAATTTTCACTTACATATGAGATGATTAAAAATGCGGAGATTATTCACACATTAGTCCTCGAAGTAACATCTTTCTTGATGGTCCCAGGGTCCTCCGTTCCTGGAACAACCACACTCCCATTTTTGCTAAAAAACTTCTACCTTTACAGGTGTGACAATCACAATTAGTCATGATAACAATTATTCTCTATTGAATCACAAGAATTATCCCCATCTCCTTTCACCAGACACTTGTTATTGTTGTTGTTAGATGCCATCGAGTTGGTACCAACTCATAGAGACCTTATGCACACAGAATGAAACACTGCCCGATCCTGGGCCAATATCATTATCATTGCCACGCTTGAGCCCATTGATGTTGCCACTTTGCCAATCCATCTTTCTGGGGTTCTTCCTCTTTTTTTCTAACCCTCCACCTTACCAAACATGATATCCTTCTCCAGCCACTGGTCCCTCCTGACAATATGTCCAAAGTATAAGAGACCAAGTTTGGCCATCCTGGCCTCCAAGGAGCACTCTGGCTACACTTCTTCCAACACAGATCTGTTGGTTCTTTTGGCAGCCCATGGCACATTCAGTATTCTAGACAGGATGAAAAACACTCAGTGGGAATTCTACCTTCTCCCACACACTCTGAAATTAAACTCCTTCTTGAAAACTTGTAAGCCAGTCACTTCGTGCCTTTGTGGTGTCTGTGTGCCATGGAGTCAGTTCTGACTCATAGCGATCCTGCACAGGGTTTCCGAGGCTGTAAATCATTACAGGAGTAGAACGCCTCATTTTTCTCCCACCGACCAGCTGGTAGTTTCGAACTGCTGACCTTGCGGTTCGCAGCCCGATTCGTAACCACTACGCTACCAGAGCTC
>NW_006408718.1:932261-962941 GCF_000296735.1 Chrysochloris asiatica
ATTTTAGGTAGCCTATGTCTAAGTTGCCCATCCCTATCAAGCCTGTGTACAGAGGGGATGGGGATGATCCTTGCAGTGAAAATTCCTTCCCTCTGGGTTGATATTTTAAGCTACTGCATCCATAAGTATAGGACAAGTTCATTAAATTGTAGCTATTTACACATGTTTTTGGTATCAAAAAAAATTTTTTTATCTTCCTGTAGTAGAGTTCTGATCATTCAGCCATTGAAACTAGGTCAAATGGGCACAGTCTGCAAGTTTGGGTGTTCTTGTGCATCTCCCCTCATCGAAGTAACATCTTTGCTCTGTAACAAAAGAAATCTTTTGCAGCAGATTTCCCTAATGGAGTATGTTGTTTTATTTCTTGACTTCTGCTTCCATGAATGTTGATAGTGGATCCAAGCAACAATAAAGTTTTTTATAACTTAAATCTCTTCTCCACTTATCATGGTGTTATTAGTCCATTTGTGCGGATTTTTTGTTTTTTTTTACATATTGAAGGCTGTAGTCTTTGATCATCACCATTAAGTATTTTAAGTCCTCTTTGCTTCCAGCAAGCAAGGTTGTGCCTTGGCATATCACAAGTTATTAGTTTTCCTCCAATCCTGATGTCATTTTCTTCTTCATATAATGCAACTTAGACTATTTGCTCAGCATACACATTGAATAGTATGATGAAAGGATACAATCCTTGTGCACACCTTTTCTGATTTTAAACCACACAGTATTCCCTTGTTATGTTCTAATGATGACGTCTTGTTCTATGTACAGGTTTCGCATGATCACAATTCCATTTCTGGAGTACCTATTCTTTGTAATGTTATTGAATAGTTTGTTATGACCCACACAGTTGAATGTTTTGCACAGTCAATAAAGCATAAGTGAACATCTTTCTGGTATTCTCTGATTTTTGCCCAGATCCACTTGACATCAACAATGATATCCCTACTTCCACATCCTTTTCTGAATCTTTCAGAAATTTATGGCAGCTTCCTGTTGATGCACTGCTGCAACTGCTTTTATATTATTTTCAGCAAAATTTTGACTTGATGTGATATTAATGATATGTTTGGTAATTTCTGCATTCCATTGGGTCACCTTTCTTTTGAACAGGCACACATATAGATCTCTTCCAATTGGTTGGACAGGTAATTGTCTTCCAAATTTCTCAACAGAAAAATGAGTGCCTCCAGTGTTGCATCAGGTTGTTGGAACATTTCAATTTGTATTCCATTAACTCCCGAAGCCTTGTTTTCATTAAAGCCTTCATTGCATCTTGGACTTCTTCCTTAAATACCATTGATTCTTGATCATATGGTATTACTTGAAACGGTTGAACAATGTCCAGTTTTTGTGTTTTTGTACGGTGACTGTATATTCCTTCCCTCATTTTTTTGATGCATCCTGGGTCATTTAGTATTTTGCTCATGTTGCTGCTGTTGTTGTTGTTGGGTTTGAACTGCTGATCCTGTCATTCACAGAACAGTGCTGATCCTATAGTGCCACACCAGGATTCCTTTAGAATCCTTACATATTGCAAGTTGAGGCTTGATTTTTTTTCTTTCAGTTCTTTTAGCTTGAGAAATGCCGAAAGTGTTCTCCTTTGTTTTTTTAACTCCAGGTCTTTGTATATTTCATTGTAATGCTTTACTTTGTCTTCTCTAGCGGCCCTTTGAAATGTTCTGTTTAACTCTTCTACTTTCTCATTTCTTCCAGTTGCTTTGGCTCTCTATGCTCAAGAGCAAGTTTCACAGTCTTTTCTTACAGCCATTTTGGTTTTTAAAAAATTCCTTTTTTTTTTTTAAATGATCTTTGATTTTCTTTGCTTATGATGTCTTTAATGTCATCCAGTAACTCTTGGTTTTGGTAATTTGTCTCAAATGCATTTAATCTGTTCTTGAGATGGTCTCTAAAGTCAGGTGGGATATACTCAAGTTCATATTTTGGCTCTCATGGACTTGTTTTAATAGCTTCAGTCAGACCTTGCATATTAGAAATATGTGGTCTGTTCCACAGTTGACCTCAGGCCTTGTTTTGGCTGATGATCCTGAGCTTCTCTGTCATCTATTCCCACAGATGTAACCAATTTGATTTCTGTGTACTTCATCCAGTGAGGTCCATATGTATAGTCACCTTCCATGTTGTAGAAAAAGATATTTGCAATGAATAAATCATTGGTCTTGCAAAGTTCTAACATGCAATCTCCAGCATCATTTCTATCACCAAAGCCATATTTTCCAACTACTGATCCTCCCCCTTTGTCTCCAAATTTTACATTCCAATCGCTAGTAATTATCAATATATCTTGATTGCATGTTTCATCAATATCAAACTGAAGAAGTTGGTTGTTGTTGTTATTAGGTGCTGTCAAGTTGGTTCCGACCCACAGCGACCCTGTATAGGGTTTTCAAGGAGCAGCTGGTGAGCTTGAACCACTGACCTTGCAGTTCAAATGATTTGCAGTCTGATGCATTAGCCCACAGTGCCACACCAGGACTTCCATGTTGTTGTTGTTGTCAGGTGCCATCGAGTCAGAACCGACTCATAGCGACCCAGTGCACAGCAGAAGGAAACAATGTCCAATCCTGGGTTAACCTCACTACCGCTGCCACACTTGAGTCCATCAATAATGCCACTTGGCCAATCCATCTCGTTAGGGGTCTTCCCCTTTTTCTCGGACCCTCCACCTTATCCAGCATGACATCCTTCTCCAGCAACTGTTCCCTCCGCACAATATGTCCAAAGTATGAGAGACGAAGCTTAGCCATTGTGGCCTCCAATGAGCACTCTGGCTGCACTTTTTCCAAAACAGATCTATTGGTTCTTTTGGCAGTCCATGGCACTTTCAGTATTCTCCTCCCACACCACAACTCAAAGGCAACAATTCTTCTATGATCTTCCTTATTCACTGTCCAGCTTTTGCATCCATATGAGGTTATTGAAAATACCATGGCTTGGGTCAGGCGCACCTTAGTCTTCAAGCTGACATTTCTGCTCTTCAATACTTTAAAAAGTTCCTGTGCAGCAGATTTGCCTAATGCAATACATCGTCTGATCTCTTGACTGCTGCTTCCGTGAGTGTTGATAGTTGATCCATGAAGAAAGAAGTCCTTGACAACTTCAATCTTTTCTCCATTTCAATTGTGTAGATCATGACAAGCTATGGACAACATTGAGAAGTATGAGTATTCCAGAACACTTAATTGTACTTCTGAGAAATCTGTACCTAGACCAAGAAGCAGTTGTTCGAACAGAGCATGGGAACACTGAATGTTTTAAAATTGGGAAAGGTGTGCGACAAGGTTGTGTTCTTTCACCATACTTATTCAACCTGTATGATGAGCAAATAATATGAGAAGCCGGGTTCTATGAAGAAAATCGTGGCATCAGGATTGGAGGAAGACTCATTAACAACCTGCGATATGCCGATGATACAACCTTGCTTGCTGAAAGCGAAGAGGACTTGAAACATTTACTTATGAAGATCAAAGAGCACAGCCTTCGGTATGGATTGCATCTCAATGTAAAGAAAACAAAAATCCTCATCACTGGACCAATAAACAATATTCTTATCAATGGAGAAAAGGACCTCCATAGAAACCCTAAATTTTGTCATCACTGGCTTTAGTGGTTGGTATGACTTATAATGGTATTAACTGATTTTCCTTGGAGTCATGTAGATATTATCCTATCACAGACAGCATTGCACTTCAGTACAGATCTTGAAATGCCCTTTTTGATGAACGTGTTGCCATTTTCCTTCAGTTTGCCATTCTGGCATAGTAAATCATATGATTGTCTGATTCAACACAGCCAATATCAGTTCACTTTCAGCTTACTAATGCCTAGGGTACCAATCTTTATACTTCAAGATTTATACTTCATACATTTCATGTTCTAATTATTAATGGGTATCTCTACTATTTCTTCTCATTTTGAGTAGTGTCCTATCCATCAATGAAAGTCCAGAAAGCTTTGCTCCATTTATATCAGTATGGTCAACTCTACTTTGAGGTGGTAGCTCTTCCCCAGATGTATTTTGAGTGCTTTACAACCTGAGAGATTCATATCCTGGCACTATATATGACAATGTTACAGTACTATGCATAACATTTTCAATGGCTAACCATTCAGAAATGGTCTGCCTTTCCTTCTTCCTAGGTTATCTTAGTCTGAATGTACACTGAAACCTGTTTCCCATGAGCGACCCTGCTAGTATTTAAAATACCAGTGCCATACCTTTCAGTATTGAAGCAACACACAAGCTACCACAGAACAGCAAACTGAGACACCAGTGAATTTTTATAGGTCATGAAACAAAGGTTTCAGACTTATAAAAATTTCAAGAATCTGGGAAACTAACAAATATTTTCCAGTTACATAGTAATGGATCCCCTTTCTCTCTCCCTTCTTACTTACCTGCCTCCCTCCCTTCTTCCTTTTTTTTCTTCCCTTCCTTGCTTCTCTCTCTCTCTCTCTCTCTCTTTGTTATTATACAGAAATCCTGTATACAGAAATCCACATATAAAGTAAAAGGTGGGTTCAGAAAGATTTTAAAAGACTCCCTCTAGGTTTTGCTGCCTGCCAATGAAATAATAGCGGATCCAGGAGAGGTGGGGAGAATGTACTTTGCTCATTTCTTTACTTCTGTACTCCTGGTGTGGCACTGTAGAATAAGCACTGGACTGCTAACCACAAAAGAGGAAATACAAGTTCAAACCCATCAGCCTCTCCTTGGAAACCCTAGGTCACTATGAGTTGGAACACACTTCATGGTACTTAACAACACAATGACTTAAGTGTATATAACATACATATAACTATGGACGAGTTCTGCTCTATAACACATGGGATCCACATGGACTGGAATCATCTCAAAGGCAATGGGTTGTTTATCTGTTAATTAAATAAAAAAATATTCACTTTTCAGTAGACTACTGCCAGCATGTAGTTGAATATTATGCTTCAGATCAGGATTAGTCATATACATCTTTCAACAAACTCATCTATTGTATCTCATGTCCGGGATTAGCTAGTGTCTCTTAACCGCTGATACAGATTGTCTTTCCCAGACTTTTCTTCACATCCAGCTCTCTTCCCCCCTGGTTGCCTATAGCATTCTGCTGTGTTCTAGCCTTGAAAATGCACCATTATCTTTATGGCTGAGTTCATGTCTAATCTAACCATATATATTTCAGGCTTTCCTAGCTGTGCTTGAATGATCTGGTGTGTATCAGATGCTTCTTGATAAAATACTGCCTTGTGCAGCATAGTAGACTTATAGTTTACTTTTTAAATAACTCACTTGAAATGTAATAGGAGGTTTTAAAGCCAAATCTGATTTAAACCTTATATGGCTACTTTTTAAGGATATTCTTGGCACACAACCTCGGGATTGGCTGAGCTGTAGCGAGGAATTACAAGCCCACCATTGTATTATACTTTGTTGCCTCACTCACTACATAGGTAAACATCAAACACGTAAATACAAATAAAAGCAAAACAAAACAAAACCATGGAATCCTGTTAATAAGCTGATTGACATGATAAACAACTGGAGAAAGAAGCATTGAGGGCAAAATCTTTGAATTTTCAGATAAAGTGATAGAACAGCACTCTCAACAAGAGAGGAGAAAGAAAACACATTCCAATGAGTCACCTCTCTTTGGAATGTGCACAAATATGGATCTCTTCAAGTCAGCTGGTCAGGTAGATGTCTTCCAAATTTCTTTGCATAGATGAGTGAGTGCCTCCAGTACCACATCAGTTCATTGAAAGATTTCAATTTATATTCCATCAATTCCAAGAGCCTTGTTTTTGCCAATGTCTTTAGTGCATCTTACTTAGACTTCCTTCTTCAGTATCATTGACTTTAGATGATTAGCTACCTCTTGAAATGGTTAAACATAGACCATTTCTTTTTGGTACAGCAATTCTGTGTATTTCTTCCATCTTCTTTTGATGATTTCTGCAACATTCAATATTTTCCCCATATTGTTGTTGTTACGTGCCATCGAGTCAGTTCCAACCCATAGGGACCCTGTATAGAGTTTCTTAGGAGTGACTGGTAAGCTTGAACCACTGGCCTTGCAGTCAGTGCATTAACCTACAGTGCCACACTTCAATATTACAGTAAGAACACTTCAATATTACAAATCAGGGCTTGATTTTTTTTCTTCAGTTCCCTCAGCTTGAGACATGCTGAGCAAGACCTTCCCTTTTGGTTTTCTAACTCTAGGTCTTTGCACATTTCGTTATAACATTTGACTTAGTTTTCCCAAGCTACCCTTTGAAATTTTCTGTTCAGCTATTTTACGTCATTTCTTCCATTTACTTTAGCATCACTACACTAGAGAGCAAGTTTCAGTCTCTTCCGATGTCCATTTTGGTCTTTTGCTTCTTTCTTGTGTTTTTAATGACCTTTTGCTCTCTTCCTCTCTAATATTCTTGATGTCATCCCACAGCTCTTCTGATTCTTGGTCTTTAGTGTCCAATGTATCAAATCAGTCCTAGAGATGATCTCTTAATTCAGGTGGGATATATTCAAAGTCATATTTTGGCTTTTGTGGACTTGTTTTCATTTTCTTCAGCTTCAACCTGAGCTTTGAAGCTGATGGTCTGTTCCACAGTCTACCTCTGGTCTTGTTTTGGCTAATGATAGGGAGCTTTTCAACTGTCTCTATTTTGAGGAGGTAGCTTTTTCACAGTCATATTTTGAGTGTCTTCCAACCTGAGGGACTAATCTTCTGACACTATATCTGAAAATATTCTGGTACTCTTCTTCATGTTTCAATATTCAATATTCTGGTGCTATGTGACAGTGATTCACTGCTATTCTTTCCAAGAGGCAGCAGTTCAAACAGAGTAAGGGGACACTGAATCTTTTAAAATCAAGAAAGGTGTGTGCCAGGGTTGTATTATTTCAATGTACTTATTCTATCTGTATGCTGAACAAATAACCTGAGAAGCTGGCTTATGTGAAGGAGAACATGGCATCATGATTGGAGGTTGACTCATTAACAACCTGAATTATGTAGATGATACAACTTTACTTTCTGAAAATGAAGAAGACTTAAAATATTTACTGATAAAGATCAAAGACCATACCCTTCAATATGGGTTGCACCTCAATGTAAAGAAAAGTAAAATCCTCATCACTGAATAAATACATAAATAACAACATGATCAATGGAGAAAAGATTGATGCCAAAGACTTCATTTTGCTTGGATCAACCATCAGCACTCATGGAAGCAGCAGTTAAGAAATCAAATGATATATTGCATTAGGCAAATCTGCTGCACAAGACCTTTTTAAAGTGTTCAAGATAAAAGATACAAGTTTGAGGACTATGGTGCAGTGGACATGGTATTTGCAGTATCCTCATGTGCATATGAAAGTTGGACAGTAAATAAAGAAGACCGTAGAAGAATTCATGCATTTGAGTTATGGTGTTGGAGAAGAATAATAAAGGTACTATGAACTGGTAGAAGAACAAACAAATCTGTGTTGAAAAATGTCCAGCCAATATGCTCCTTAGAAACCAGAATGGGTAGACTTTGTCTCTCATACTTCAGGCATTATCAGGAGGGATCAGTCCCTGGAGAAAAATGTCATGCTAGGTAAACTTGAAAGACAGCAAAAAAGAGAGGAAGACCTCCAGCAAGATTGATTGGCACAGTGACAGCAGTAATGACCTTATCCTTAACAGTGATTGTGATGATGGCACAGGACCAGGCAGTGTGTCATTCTGTCATGTATAACGTTGCTATGAGTTGGAATCGACTCAACAGCACATAATAGCAACAACAAAAATATTCAAAATTATCCTCCCTCTCCTTCTTAATGGTCTGTCTAAATCTGGAAGCTCAGCTGAAACTTGTCCACAGTGGGTGACCCTGCTGGTATTTAACACACTGGTAGCATAGCTTCTAGCATCAAAGCAGCACAAAAGCTACCACTGCACCACAAACTGACAGACAAGTGGTGGTTTTTCCAATCTTGATACCTTTTATTTCTTTTTCTTGTCTTATCACTCTGGTTACAATTTCTAATATAATATTGAATAGACATGATGAGAGTAAATAGCCCTATCTTAGTATTGACTTCAAGGGAATATGTTCAGTATTTCTCCACTAAGTATAATGTTAGTTGTTGTCTTTTCATAAAAGTCCTAAATTGTAATGAAGAATTCCCATTCTATTCCAGTCTTTAAGGTTTCCATCAAGAAAAGCTGCTCATGAAAGATTTTTTAAAGGATTATTCAGAAAATTCTCAAGAAAATGATTCCTGAAAACAAGAAGTACACGATAAATGTTAAAAATGCTACAAAATGGTTAGAAGTAAAGTTGAAGAAGTATTTCAGAAAGTAAAACACAGAGACAAAGAAATAGAATAAGCAGAAAGATAAGGTAGGAAATCTGAAAATCAGTACAGGAGGTTTAGCATCTAAATAAGACAAGTTCTAGAAAGAGGGAATAGACAAAAAAAAAAAAGAGGGGAGAAAACTGTAGAAATAAAGTAAGAAATTTCCCCTAATTTTAAAGAGTCAATATGAAAAATAAAAACATGAGAAAAACACCTTTATTAAGGCATGTTGTTATTGTTGATATTAAGTGCCATTGAGTCGGTTGTGACTCATAGTGAACTTGTTAGGATTTTCTGAGGAGTCGTTTGTGGTTTTGAACCATCGACCTTGCAGCTAGCAGTCCAGTGCTTATTGTACAGCACAATGAAATTTTATAACACTGAAAATTAACAGAGACATCTAAGATCTCCCAGAAAAAAAAAAAATCCAGCACATATGCAGAGGGTTAAGAATCAGAACAATATTGTGCCACTGGAAGTTAGTTGACAAAGGTGCAACTTTATCATTTGGAGGTAAGATGATTTCTACCACACTATTCTATATCCAAGGAGCATAGCGTTGTGGTTACAAGTCAGGCTACTAACCTCAAGGTCAGCAATTTGGAACTACCAGTGATTCTGTGGGAGAAAGATGAGGCTTTCTGCTCCAGTAAAGATTTACAGCCTTGGAAACCCTATACCGGGTCACAATCGACTTAACAGTACTTAACAACAACAACAACAACAACAATTCTGTATCCAGCAGATGATTAATGACATGTAGTGTTGGAATAAAGATATTTTCATGTATTCAAGGTCTTCAATCTGATTTCCCACACACACTTTCACAGCAGGATCTGATTCCCAATAAAAATGGAGGAAGGTGAGACAATGGTTCAAACTCAGTGGAGGTCCCTCATTGTTAGGGTCTAAAGTCTCTCTTCAGAAAATGTCAGTGTCTAGAGCGTAATATTCTATTTGTGACATTTCTCATTGAGTGAGCAGAAATTCAGGGTTTATATGTGAAATTCTCTCCTTGCTTTCACATGATAAGAGACAGTGTGACTTCAAAGACAAATATGTTTTGTCTTCTCTCCACGGGTTAGATGGAGATTAGCCCAACATCCCATAGTCTATTCAAGGTTAGAAATTAGGGATGTTGCTTAGACTTATGCCTCAAGGTTCATTTACAGTGATTAACTTTGTCATGTTTTCTTTTGTTACTGCATGCCAGAGGGAAGGGCAATGTCAAGGTTCTTCACGTTCTTTACATGCTTCTATTTTTCAATGTCTGAGCTCAGAAAATGTCTATTGCTAAATCATATTATAAGCAATGTAAGCATCTGTGGCTTTAGATCACTACAGAAGCAACATTACAATGCCTTATACATAGTACAGAAATGTATATGATTGAAAAGCACTAGAGAACAATGTGTAATTAGAAAACACTACAAAAAGCATACATACTTAGACACTGGCTACCCAAAATGGGGTGGGGAGAGGGTTACAAAGGCAAGAAGTGATTGGCTTACAAGTTTTCAAGAGGGAGTTTAGTTTCAGAGGGTGCGGGAAAAGGTAGAATCTCCATTGAGTGATTTCCAACTTGTCTAGATGGAGCTGGTGAAAGGAGATGGAGATAAGACTCTTGTGGTTCAATAGTGAATAATTGCTATCAGGACTGATTGTGACTGTTGCAAATGTAAAGGTAGATGTTTTGTAACAAAAGGAGGTGAGTGGTTGATCTTGCAGTCCAGGAGTGGAGGACCCTGGGATCATCAAGGGAGAAGAGTGGAGTGTGGGACCCTATACAGAGAAGCAGCAATGACAAAGATGGAGGCAGAAACTATGACATGGAGAGACGGAGTGGCTGGGAACTCTGGACTCAGGGAGGGAGAGGGGCTGTGCACTGGTGGCCAAGGGGCTGGTGTGCAGGGTGTACCCTTTGATTGTTTGATTGGTTATATATCGCTGAATGCTGCGGTGTACATCAAAATAAAACAACAACAACAACAGCAACAAAACAACCAGAGGCATTGGAAGCAAATGCTATTGAATAATGTCACATGGAAGGGATTGTAATCGTTGCAGTGAAATGAATATGATAGGGTGAATGTAAAGCTGATGCTCTCCCATGTAAACTATTACTCAATTCACAATAAAAGCTTAAAAAAAAAGAAAAAAGAAAAGAAAGATCTGCAACCCTCCCCCCCAAAAAAAAACAAAAACAAAAACAAAAACAAACAAACATGCATAACATTCATCTACTTGCTTTCAGTTTATTCTGCTCTTCTTTTTATAGGATTTATAAGGTGGGAATTCGGGTTCTCAAATGTTCTCCACTGACCCTATGAGAGGAAAGGTCATTACTGCCAAGCAGAACTGAAAGTTCATTTCCATCTTCAACCGTTTCTGACACCAGCCTGGTGGGGGGTTGGAACATCCCATTACACCCTGGTAAAGCTGGAAGTCTAGGAATTATCGTTTCCCCACTCGACCTTGGATGGTGTGAGCGGCACCATAGCTTTTTCTGTGATGTTAGGTTGATGTGGAGCAGTTATAGCCCAAAAGTTCTTTCCTGTTTTGTTTGTTTGTTTGTTTTTGCAGAAACAGAGGGAGGAAGAAATTAGGTTTGATTGGAGATTGCCTCTTTCTTTATTTTTCTTCTTTTCTTCTGTTGGCATCTTTCTTTTTCTAGTCCTTGTGTGGGACTCCTGGTGTGGTGTTGTAGGATCAGCACTGGACTATGAACCACAAGGTTAGCAGTTCAAAACCATCACTGCTCCTCAGAAACCTATAGAGGGTAGCTGTGAGTCAGAACTGACTCGATGACATATAAAAACAACAACAATAACAGGCCTGGTGTGACACACACAACAGGATAAACGTTAGACCACAGGTTGATCTAAATCAAGAAATTAGGGTTCGAACTCACCAGTTGCTCCTCAGAAACCCTACACAGTATCACTAGGTGTTGAAATCGATCGAAGGCACTTACCAACAACAACAAATCTTCTTTAGAAGATTCCTCAGTTAATTCAGTTAACATATTTAACAACTAATTAAAATGCTGGAGGTTCTAGTCTACCTAGAGGCATCTCAGGAAAAAAAATCCTGATGATATACTTCTGAGAAGTCAGTCACTAAAAACCCTTTGTAGCACAGTTCCACTCTGACATACATGGGGTTGTCATGAATCAGAATGAACTATTTTTGTATTAAATTTTCTTTAACATTCAGCCTGGTATATATAAGGCAAATAAAACCCCAGGAATGAACCATCATGTCATTAATTGGGTTATGAGGTCCCTAGTAAGGAAACAATCATTGGAGAAGGATGTCATGCTGGGTAGGGTGGAGGATCAGAGAAAAAGAGGAAGACCCCCAGCGAGATGGATCGGCCAGGTGGCATCATTGATGGACTCGGGGGTGGCAGCGGTGGTGAGGTTGGCCCAGGATCGAGCATTGTTTCATTCTGCTGTGCATGGGGTCGCTATGAGTCGGTTCCGACTCGATGGCACCTGACAACAACAAGTAAGTCTGCATTCTTCTTGCCATTTCTTTCATGTCTTTTTATGTTTGTTTTATTTACAAGAATGAAAAGGTGTTCTGGTGTGATGCTATAGGATAAACATGGGACTGTTAACCTCAAGGTAAATGGTTCACACCCACCAGTCACTCCTTGGAAGCCCTATTCAGGGGCTCTATGAGTCAGAACATACTCCATGGCACTTAACAATAGGAAGAGGAATAGGGAAGAATTAATCTATTTCTTCTTTCAGGAGGTGGAAGTCCTTCAAAAATTATTTTTTTAAAGTTCTCTTGTTTAAAGGACATAATTTTCATTTATTCAGAAAACTTGACTGACTGAAGGCATTTGCAAAAATATTGTCTCACCACCTTATTCTATGTTATTGGGTCATAGCATTTTCTCCAGAGAGAAATATTTACCTTGCTTAATATCCTTTCATGAACCACAGATGTTTATGGCTAATAGACTGTCTATTCTTAATAACTATAGGAGATGAAACAAATAATGAGTTATAAAGCATAATAAAGATTGTTCTCTAGCCAAGGGGTCTATGTAACTAGTAATCTATAAAATCAGAAGGAAAATAGAAATTGTTAAGGTCTGGCTCCTTAGATACTGGTATCTAACAGTAGCAACTGAATTGGCAAAACAATACTGTGGATTAGTGGTTGAAGGTGTAGAATTTGTTACAGAGTGGGTTGAGTTCAATATCCTACTCTCCCAATTGCAAACTGTGTGAATTTAAGCAAGTTACTTGACCTTTTTATGCTTCTGGTGTTTTGTGGGCAGTTGTTATTGTTGTTGTTAAGTGCCATTGTTGGAAATAAGCTCTGATGTCACAAACAGACACTTGGTGAAGCCAAAAGTATCTTGGCAAGGCAAAATTTTACTTGTGCAGAAGGATGCATAGCAGCACAGGAACAAACCAGCAAGCACACCAGTTGGGCAAACAAACTGGATTTTTATCCCTAATGTAGGTCTAAGGCTCTGTCTCACCCTATTGGTTAGGGCTTTAACAGGAACACTGGGAACACTGAATGGTTTAAAATTAAGAAAGATGTGTGACAAGGTTGTATTCTTTCACCATACTTATTCAACCTGTTTGCTGAGCAAATAATCTGAGAAGCTGTGTTCTATGAAGACAAATGTGGCATTAGGATTGGAGGAAGACTCATTAACAACCTGCAATATGCAGATAATACAACCTTGCTTGCTGAAAGTGACGTGGACTTAAAAACATTTACTGATGAAAATCAAAGAGCATAGACTTCAGTATGCTCTCAATACAAAGAAAACAAAAATCCTCACCACTGGACCAATAAACAACATTCTTATCAACGGGAGAAAAGATTGAAGTTGTCAAGGACTTCATTGTTCTTAGATCAACTATCAACACTCACAGAAGCAGCTGTCAGGAAATCAAATGACATATTGCATTAGGCAAATCTGCTGCACAAGACCTTTTTAAAGTGTTGAAGAGCAAAGATGTCAGCTTGAGGACTAAGGTGTGCCTGACCCAAGCCATGGGAATAATGCATGCGAAAGTTGGACAGTGAATAAGGAAGACCGTAGAAGAATTGATGCCTTTGAGCTATGGTGTTAGAGGAGAATATTGAAAATGCCAGGGGCTGCCAAGAAAACCAATAGATCCCTTTTGGACAAAGTGCAGCCAGAGTGCTCCCTGGAGGCCAAGATGGCCAAACTTTGTCTCCCATACTTTGGACATATTGTCAGGAGGGACCAGTCACTGGAGAAGGATATCATGTTTGGTAAGGCGGAGGGTCAGAGAAAAAGAGGAAGACCCCCAATGAGATGGATTGGCCAAGTGTCAGCATCAATGGACTCAAGCGTGGCAACAGTAGTGAGGTTGGCCCAGGATTGGGCAGTGTTTCATTCTGCTGTGCATAAGGTCTCTATGGCTCAGTACCAACTTGATGGCACCTAACAACAACAACTAGAAGCATGGAACTCTTGGAAACTAGTAGCTAGAAGCTGGGAATGTTGCTAAACATTGCACAATGCACAGAGCTGTTTCACACAACAAAGAATCATCTAGTCTTCAATTGTCCTAGTGTAGTGGCTGGAAAGCCGTGGTGTAGCTCTAAGCTCTTTTGTAGCAAAGTGGAGCAATAGTGGTGGAAGCATTCACAAAGTGTGAGTGAGGTTATCGGGGGTCCTGCTTGTACAGGGGTGGAGAGCAGTTGACTCTGGTGGTTGACAGACAACTGTTCATAGGACATTTGATTGGTCTGACTTGGCTTCTTACAGTTTTTTGAGTCACAGTATGCATTTCTCTGGGGAAGGAGAAATGAGGGAATTTCAATTTTATCAAGAAACTGATATCTGCCAGAATTTTAACACAAGTCATTTTGTTTAAACCTCCTCCAACAGTGTGAGGTTAATATTCTGTTCCCAGTTTACCAGTGGGATGAAAAATCTCAAGGAAAGATCCTGACATCTTCATGAAGGTCAAGTTGTTAAGTGGTCTAGTGGGGATTGGAACTCAAATGTGTTGGACCCCAGCACCTGTGCTGGTGTTTCAAATTCGGCATCTCCCAGTATTAGGAGTTCTAGGAAGGTGGGAGGATCTGAGAATCTGGGAGGTTCCGGGAGATCAGGAAATCTACATGTGGAGGCTAGGGTACCAAGTTTGGGAGGGTGGGGAGGAGTTGTGCAGCCCCATTTTTCTTTCAGCTGTGCTTGTAAAGAAAGCTCAGCTTTCAGAGCCTTCACCACACTATCTTGCACCCACAAAATGGTGGACAGCGTTATTCTCTTTGGTTTTTCTCTTGCTGAAACCCAGGAATTAGGGCTTAAATAATATATTTTATAATTGATAAATCTAAACCAGTAATTTACAAAAAATGACTTAAACCCCTTCTTTGTTTCCAAGGGCTGCTGTAGCAAAAATACACCCTCTCCTTACTTATCAAATATTTTGTTACCCAATGTTGTGCATTTATGACAATAGGAAAAATCTAGTAGCCAACTGTTTTTTACATAACAGTGTATATCTGGCAGTAACAAATGTCAAGGTGTGAGGCAAGAGAAATGGTTAGGTTTATGTCTCAACTTGCCTGGGCCATGATTCTCAGTGGTTTCTCAGTGATGTAACAATGTAATTTGGCAGTTACGTAGTGATGTAGTCATCCTTCATTATGTGATATGATGCGGTCAGCTTCCATTTTCATGCAATAGCGAATTTTACATAGCCCCATGTTGATAAGAAGGAGCTCTGGTAGTGCAGTGGATACAAATCAGACTGCTAATCTAACAGTTAGCAGTTCAAACCTATCAGCTGTTCCATGGGAGAAAGATGAGACTTTCTGCTCCCGTAAAGATTTACAGCCTTGGAAACCCTGTACAGGGTTGCTATGAGTCGGAACCGACTCCATGGCATGTAACAACAACAACGATGTTGATAAGGGAGGAGAGGTGCACAAAGTCAATGGCTTTAAGGTTCAGAAATGTATTGTCTCACAGTTCTTGAGGCTGGAAGTATGAAATTAGAGCATCAAGTCTCTCTGTCTATAGTCCTGGGCATTTCTTAGGGTTCCTTGACATGTAGACAGATCCTCATGGGCTGTTTTCCCCTGTGTTGTTCTGCTTCTATGTCTATTCTGCTCTTTAAAAAACACTGCTCCCAAGGGATTAGGATTAGGACAAAACCTCTTTAGTTTAGCAGATAACATCGACACAGAACACCCTATTTCTCCAAATAGGGTCGTATTGACCAGGGCAAAGTTAGAATGTCGGTATTTCTTTTTATGAAGGGCACAATTCAATTAATCACACAGCCCTTCAAGCCCAATGGCATCTTTGAGATTGCAAGAGAATGCAAAGAGCCCTTCCAGTATTCTGGAAATACTGATCCCTCTGTGAGCAGGGGTGGGAGGGGTCTCTGCCTTGTGGGGGGAACCTTTGGAATTTGGGAAGAGGATATTAAATGATAATAATGTAGGTAGTTTTTTGTTTTTTTTCATTTTTTGCTTTGCTTATTCCTTTTTTTAATTATAAAAATGAAGATGCAATTAAGGTGAGAACTCTGTAGATTTTGGAGACAATATGAAAAGAAAAGCCCTGTCTAGCTCCTGGTCTATCTATGGTGCATTGAAGAGAAAGTCTTCATTATGCCCTGTGGGTGACATCCTTTTGCAATGAACTATGTATTCTATTTTCCCTTCAAGACAAAGAACATTTATGCAATTAAAAGAGGCTGATTGAAAAAAGTCCATGTCAGGCATAATCTTGTATTTATATTTTTGGACTCAAGTGACTGGAGGACATTATTAAAAAAAAAATCCCCAAACCAAAAACTGCATAACTGAGCAAAAGTGGTCTGATTGTTTTTTTTTTTTTTTTTTTTAAGCAGCATATTGTGGATTGAGTGAAAGTTTACAGGGAAGATCATCAGTTTTACCAAAAACTGCATAACTGAGCAAAAGTGGTCTGATTGTTTTTTTTTTTTTTTTTTTTTTTTTTTTAAGCAGCAGCACATATTGATGGGAGCAGGGATGAGGCGCTCACTTTCCCTGCTCTCAGAGGCTGCTCCCTTCCTCATTTGTTCAATGCTTGTTCTGTGCGCCACAGCAGGGCTACTCCCTATGGTGCTCATCAACTGGCTCACAAGCTGCAATGTTGATCTGAAGGCCCATGAAACAGTGGAGTCTGAAGGCACAGCGCAGTGCTCCAAAAGGCGGAAGCTTCTGGAACACAAATTCTGGGTTTTCAAGGATGCCAGCATGTTTGCCTAATATTCAAGACTGTGGTATTAGCGCAACCTCTGGTTTCTGGGTCACACAAAAAAATAGTTGTGACGACGACCTGCGTGTCTCTTTCTCTTGTCTCCACTCTCACTCTGTATGTGTATAGAGGTGTCACCTGGTTCCTGAGTTTGAACAAGCATACTTGAGGCTACTGTTAGCTCTTTTCAAGGCTCTGACTCACCGGGACCCAGGTACAACAGAAGGAAATGTTACCCAGTCCTGCAGCATCTTCGTCATTGCTGGTAGACTTAAAAACCCAGAATTCTTGTGGCCTTAAGCGCCTTCCAGCCCAGGGGGCTCAACTTTCAGCATTGTGTAGGATGCTATTCTGTTGGATTCCTAAGGTTCTCACTGGCTGATGCTTGGCCGTGCATTGCCAACCCTTCCTTCCTAGTCGGTCTTAGTCTGGAAACACTGCTAAAATCTGTCTACCATGGAGGCCCCTGCTGGTATTTAAAATATTGGTGGCAAAGTTACTAGCATCATAGCAACATGCAAGTCACCACAGCTGGGAAGAACCTTTTCTGATTTATGCCTGAATTCTCCGACAGGAAGAATAAAACTATTAGCATTCGTTGTCTCTGATTCCCATCCCATGCACATTCACCTCGGATCAGTCATTGGAGGCTTGTGTGTTGCTATGATGCTGAAAAGGTTTTGGTTGAGCTTCCTGGATTAGGTGGTGTCATAGATTAAACTGTCCCCCGAAAATATATGTGAATTTGACTGGGTCATGATTCTCAGTGGCTTGGCAGTTACGTGATGATCCCCGACGAAGTAGTCTGATGTGATAAACCAGTAAGAGTATTAAGGGTAAGAACTGTGATAGTTAAAGTTTTGTGCCAGCTTGACTGGGCCAGGATTCTCCAGTTTGGCAGTTGAGATGCAATTGTCTCCATGATGAAATTCAATATAAGGTCATTAGCTCTATGATGAGGTCTGCTATGAGCAGCCTATCAATTGAAGGAATATTTTCCCGGATGTATAGCCTGCTTCTAATATATTAGACACTCAGGCAAAGTTTGCTTGTTCTCTGCTGGGTCTGGGTCTGGGTCTGGGTCTTGACTCTGGCTTCTTGTCAGACCTTCAGTTCTTTGGATTTAGGCCAGTGACCTGCTCTGTGGTTTGCCTGCCTAATTTCCTGTTGGCCAGACACACCTACCTACCTGCCTGCCTGCATTTGACCTGCCGATCTTGGTTCCCTGTATAGTGCTACAGGATAAGCACTAGATTGCTAACAACCAGGTCGGTGATTCAAATCCACCAGTTGCTCCTAGGAAACTCTATACAAGGTCTCTCTGAGTTGAAACTGTCTCGATGGCACTAGACAATGACAACAGCAACACACCACTTAATCCCACCATGATCCTGGTCAGATATATGAGAGTTTCCAAGGGATGTGGCATGCAACACCATCTATCTTATAAAAGCAGGGAGAAGTGAGTAGAGAATAAAGCCCCAACTACCACCAAGAAAGACTAGTCAGGAGTGATGTGTGTCCTTTGTTCATGGGGTCTCTGCACTGTGAAGCTCTTAAATCAAGGAATGATGGAGTCCAATACATGTGGAGATCTCCATGGAATGCTGGGCCCACAGATGCCGCAAGAAGACAAGGGACTTTCTCCAGAGCCAGAGCTCTGAATTTGCACTTCTAGACTCCTAAACTTTTAGAAAATAAATTTGTGTTTGTTAGACCCATCCACTTGTGGTATTTCTGTTATAACACCCCTAGATAATTAAAACAGATGTTGTTCTTGTTGCTGTTAATTGCCATTGAGCCTGTTCTAATCCGTAGCAAACATGTAAAGCATTTCTTAGGTGTCCTTCAATTGCTGACTTGTGGTTAGCAGTCCAGTGCTTATCCTACAGCTCCATGCAAGGACTCTAAGACAGATATTCTTCTAAATATTAGCCGATGACAACCCTATAGACAAGAGCATCTGATCCACAGTCGTCAGTCATGGAGATGACACAGGATCAGGCAAGTTTTCATCCCTCCTGTGTGGAGCTGCTTTGCAGCTCACAAGAAGACCATTTATCAGCATACTGTCCATGGTCCTGGAGTTCACCAGGAAGGAAATAAGATGACTGGGATGATGAGGATGTGCATCAAGGAAGTGTGGAATAGGGGTTATTTGCAACCAACATAAAAGTATTTCAGAAACCACCAGGGTATACCACATGAATTGATTCTGTTTGGAAGAAAAGTCAGCTTCCCAGAGACAAACAGCTAACATGTGTTCAACTTGGGATTTGCACCCTGCTCTCTCTCTCTCTTTTTAAAAACTTTTTATTGTGAATTGAGTAATAGTTTACATGGGAGAACATTGGCTTTACACTCATCATTTCATTGCAATGATTACAATCTCCTCCATGCATCATCATTCAACAGTTGTTGTTATTGTTGTTGTCAGGTGTCATCGAGTTGGAACTGACTCATAGCGACCCCATGCACAGCAAAACAAAACAATGTCCTATCCTGGGCCAACCCCACCACCGCTGCCACACTTGACACCATCAATGATGCCACCTGGCTGGTCCATCTCGTTGTGGGTCTTGCTCTTTTTCTCTGACCCTCCATCTTACCCAGCATGACATCCTTTTCCAGCGACTGTTCTCTCCTAACAATATGTCCAAAGTATGAGAGATGAAGCATAATCATCCTGGCCTCCAAGGAGCACTCTGGCTGCACTTCTTCCAAAATAGACCTATTGGTATTTACTTCTATTCCCTCTGTTTTTTTTGGTTTTGGGTGGAGGGGATGTACCCCCAAACACTAAGGAATATATAAAAATTTAAACAACAAAAGGGTACATTCTGCAAGCCTGCTTCCTGGCTGCCAGCACTCAGTCTTTCCCTTTCCATGAGTTTCAAGTCCTCAGCTGGTCTCTCTCGCCATGTCCTCACCTCTGCCTCCACCTCTGCACTCAGCTCTCTTGATTTCAAAGATCACACCCTGAAATATTCCATAGCCCTGCTAACCCTGAGCCTTTCTCCCAAGGAAGAGTCTGCAGAAGTTCCTTGGAGAAGAGACATTGGTGACCATTCTTCTGAGGATGATGAAGATGCCAGAACTTCTCCTGTGAATCATTTTGTTCAAGGTTGTTGTTGTTAAGTGCCGTGGAGTCGGTTCCAACCCATAGCAACCTTGTATAGAGTTTCTGAGGAGCAGATGGAGAGCTTGAACCTTATGGTTCAAATGGAGAGGAAATTTCCCACAAGGGTGGAAATAATACTTTAGAAGGGGAAAAGGCATACAAACTAGAGATGCATAACTGAAAGCAAATGTAGAATTGGAATGTCAAATTAAAATCCATGATTGTTGGTGGTGGTATATCATCAAGTCAGTTCCAATTCAATATTGCCAAGATGGATTGGCAAAGTGGCATTATCAATAGGCTCAAGCATGGCAACAATTGTGAGGTTGGCCCAGGACCGGGCAGTGTTTTGTTCTGTTGTGCATAGGGCAACTATGAGTTGGTACCGACTCAATGGCACCTAATGACAACAACAACAACAATCTTTTTACACAGCTTGATAAGCATAAAGATCTGTGACTTAGGTGCTTTTCTGGAGATAAGTAGGAATTTTGATGTGAAGTTTCTGACTTCAGTATGGACAATAAGATTATTTTTGAAAACTCCAAATGAGATTTTGGTATGTATACACAGACATACAAACTTGGATTTAACAAATTAGTCAACTTTCATGATTTTATTTTGGGTTGATTCACCTATATACATAACAAACATCTTCATTTATTTCAATGGAAAAATCTAAAACTACAAGTGAAGACCTTTTATTGTAATTAAAGGAGAATGCCCTTGCTGTTCAGTAGAACCAGTTGTTGTTGTTAAATGCCATCATAGGGACATATAAATCCTTTCTTTCTTTCTTCCATTCTTTTCCTCCCCACCCCCAAGCTAGGGAAAACCCAATATTCTTCTCTAAGCACAAACAGAAATTTACTTACTGGCTTTGAAGACCCTGACCCAGAATAGGCACATTTCCCTCTCTAGGGATCAGCTAGCTTTTAGTTCTATTTAAAAACCTTTGAATTTATGCCTCCTGCTGTTCACTTGCATTTAAAAAATCATATCTATCTTGCTACGTTGCATTTTCTTTCTTGAGTTAGTACCATCTCTCTTTTTGTTTCTGTAGACTTAAACCTCTTCTGTGCTAATCAAAGGGATGTAGCATCGAAAAGCAATTCCCAAAGTGTGTTCTGCACATCCCTGGTGATCAAAAAGATGGCTATCGGTGATAAAGAGGCACTTGCCTTTCGTAAATATAGTAGTTTAACAGCAATGTGTTCATTGTAATGTATATCAAAATATAGAACTGAAATGTCAAACTAAAATCCATGATTGGTGGTGGTGTTGTATCATCAAGGCAGTTCCAACTGATAGTGACCCTGTACAAGATATTATTGTTTAGGACAATGTCCAATTAAAAAAAATGAACATACTTTTGTTATTGTTAGGTGTGGTTGAGTTGTTTTCCACTCACAGCGACCCTATGAATAACAGAACAAAACACTGTATGGTCCTGCGCCATCCCTCACAATTGTTGCTATGCTCGATGCCATTGCTCCTGCCACTACATCACCCCATCTCATTGGGAGTTAAAGTATGTTAAGAAAATAACAGTACAGGTAGGATGTGGTTATAGCAAGGAATGCACATTATTTGAGAGACAGTTTGGTCAAGGTCAGAAATATCAATCTCTAACACGCACGATTGTGATAAACATCCTGGTAAGTGATGAAGAGGTTGATGTCCTTAAGGATTTCATTCTACTTAGATCAATAATCAATGCCCATGTAATGAGCAGTTAAGAAATCAATGACATATTTCATTAGGAAAATTTGTTGCAAAGGACCTCTTTTAAGCATTAGAAAACAAAGATATCACTTTGATAATTAAGGTGTGCCTGACCCAAATCATGTTTTTTCAGTTGCCTCCTATGTGTGGCAAAGTTGGACAATGAACAACAGCAAAGGACAAAAGAATTGGTATATTTGGATTGTGGTGTAAGCAACGAATATTGAATATACCCTGGATTATCAGGAGAACACACACATTTGTTTTTTGTTTTTTTTTTCAATGTTTTATTGTGAATTATGTGATAGTTTACATGGGAGAACATTAGTTTTACATTCATCCTATCGTATATCGTTTCATTGCTATGGTTACAATCCCCTCCATGCATCATCAACCAACCAAAGAATATACACTACAAGCCTGCACCCAGGTCGTCAGCACACAGCCCCTCTCCCTCTCTGTGTCTAAAGTCCTTAACTGCTCCATCTCTCCACGTTATCATCTCTGCCTCCATCTCAGGCATCGCTGCTTCTCTGGGTAGGGTCCTGCTCTCTGCTCTTCTCCCTTGATGGTACCAGGGACCTCTGCCCCGAGACTGAAAAGTTAATCACTCCCCTCCTTGCTACAAAATGTCTACCTTTACATTTCTAACCCTCACAGACAGTCCTGATAACAATTATTCACTATTGTATCACAAGAGACCCTTCTGCATTTCCTTTCATCAGCCCTCCCTCACCCCAGACAGATTGGATACTACTCAGTGGAAAGTCTCCCTTCCTCTACATCCTCTGGATCTAGGTTCCCTCTTGAAAGCTTGTAAGCCAGTCACTTCTTGCCTTTGTAGCCACCACCACCCCCCTTCCCATTTTGGGTAGCCAATGTCCAAGTTGCTCATCCCTGTCTACTCTGTGTGTGGAGGGGGTGGGAATGATCCTTGCTGTAAGGATTTGTTCCCTCTTTTGAGCTACTGCATCCATAGGTGTAGGTCAAGTTCATCAAATTGTATCAGATTACTCTTTTTTCCCTCTTCTTTCTTCTTCTGGTTGAGCTCTGATCATCCAGTCATTGAAGCCAGGTCAAGTGGGTGTTATCTGCAAGTGTGGGTGTTCTTGTGCATATGCCCTCTCTTCTTATCAGCTGGATGCTTCACTCTCCACTCTAGTTCTCTGTGGCTATGTCACTGACTCTGGACCCAAGAGTCCCCAGGTCTTGCTACACTGCTGGCCAACCAGGTCTCTACCCGGGTTCACAGGAGTTTATTGAACATTGTAGGGCTTAGCTTGCAGCTTCATTTCTGTTTTTACCTCACTTCCCCTTATCAGTAATGGGACACATTTGTTTTGGAAGAAGTATTGCCAGAACGCTCCTTAGAAGCCAGGATGGCAAGACTTTGTGTCACTTGCTTTAGACACATCATCAGGAGGGACCAATTGCTGGGGAATGACATTGTGTTTGGAAAGTAGAGGGTCAGTACAAAAGAAGGAAACCCTCTACCAGATGGATTCATACAATAGAAGCAACAATTCATTCATTTACGTTCGATTACTGCCTGAATAATTTCTTTTATAAAAATGAACACAAGCTGACCTCTTTGAGTTGGACTTTTCCTACATGTGCTCCATAGACCTCAATCTCAATTACTACTTTTCCCTTTCCCTCAAGTCCCAAGGTTCTGCAACACATTTCACAAAACTCAAAACTGTCCAAAGAAATTGTGGAGGGTAGTGAGTCCCAAACCCATAGTTCAGACATCAGCCTGTACATAGGCCAAGAGACAGTTGTTCAAACAAAACAAGGGAACACTGAATGGTTTAAAATTAGGAAAGGTTCAATATGTATGCTGAACAAAAAAATCAAAACATCTGGATTATATGAAGAAAAATGTGGCATCAGGATTGGAGGAAAACCACTAATAACCTGCGATATGCAGATGACTGCTTGCTGAAAGTGAAAAGGACTTAAAATACTTACTGATAAGATCAAAGACCACAGTCTTTGGTATGGATTGCATTTCAATGTAAAGAAAACAAAAATCCTCACCACTGGATCAATAAAAAACACCCTTATCTACTGAGAAAAAGATTGAAGTTGTCAAGGACTTCCTTCTTCTTAGACCAACCATCAACACTGACGGAAGCAGCAGTCAAGAAATGAAGCAGTGTATTGCTTTAAGCAAATCTGTTGCACAAGACCCTCTCTATAGTGTTGAAGAGCAAAGATGTCAGTTTGAGGACTAAGGTGTGCCTGACCCAAGCTATGATATTTTAAATAACCTCATATGCATGCAAACTTTGGAAAGTGAATAAGGAAGACCATAGAAGAACTGATGCATTTGAGTTATGGTGTTGGAGGAGAATATTGAAAGTAAAAGAAAAACCAATCTATGTTGGAAAAAGTGCAGCCAGAGTGCTCCTTGGAAGCCAGCATGGCCAGACTCTGTCTGTTATACTTCAGAAATATTATCAGGATGGCCTAGTTACTGGAGAAGGATATCATATTTGGTAAATTAGAGAGTCGGAGAAAAAGAGGAAGACCCCCGGCGAGATGGATTGGCACAGTGGCAGCAGAAATGGCTTTAGGTGAAGCAATGCTTGTGAGGTTGGCCCAGGACTGGACAGTATTTTGTTCTGTTGTGCACAGGGTCTCTATGAGTTGGTACTGACTTGATGGTACCTAACAACAACAACAATAACAACAGGAAAAGCTATTCTGACCCAAGAACTGTGTCCTGAGCATTTCTGATACGGAAATGTAACCTGTTGTTGTTGTTGTTGCTAAGTGCTGTTGATTCATACAGACCTGTATAGAGTTTTTGAGAAGTGGCTGGTGGGTTTAAACCACATGTAGTTAGCAGTCTAGTGCTTACCCTACAGCGCAATACTAGGACTACTAGGACTCCTGTTAGCTTCATTAATAAACCCCATAGTTGTGAGTATTGTCTGAGTTCTGTGTGGCCACTGCAATGAACTATTGAACCCAGCACAGAAGTAGAGTGCCATGGGATGGACAGTTGGTGTCAGAACTGGTAAAGAACATTGAACTATGGCGATGTGTCTAACCTCTGCTTCATAGGGCTAGGCCTTGGACTGATAAGTTTGGTTCTCCACTTCCCTTGTAAAGTCAGATATGGCCCTGTAAAGGGCATTCTGGCTATAGTTCCTCCAAGACTGATTTGCCCATCTTTGTTGTTCTGGTAGTCCATGTTGTGCATGACGCTCTTCTCCTGTGACTGGTCCCTCCTAATAACATGTTTAAAGTATGAGAGATGATGTCTCACTGTCCTGACTTTAAGGAGCACTCTGGCTGTACTTTTTCCAACACAGATCTACTTGTTCTTCTGGCAGTCCATGGTACTTTCAATATTCTTCTCCAACACCAGAATTCAGGTGTTGGAGAGCTTAAAAGAGAAGGAAATCTATGTTGGCCTAATGTGGATGAAGAGGAAGATGAAGATGGGGATTAGTAGGTGAAATGGAAGAGATCTGCATTTGTAGAGGACTTTAATCTAGATAGTCCTCCATCATTCTCTGAACGCTTACATGATTTTTGAAGGCAGAGGAGTGAAATAATTTGGCTGAGATTTGTGGACAGAGTACTCTTGTGCCTGTGATTCTGGCTTTAGAATCAGTGAAAATTTACAAGCAGGAATAAACCAGAAAGCTGTAACTGGTTGTTGTAATTGCTAAGAGGTGCACGAGTCCATTTTGGTTTTAGGACTAGAGAATACAAATGGAATTTGTATTTGGGTCTAAGGGTGGGCGTGAGAACTGGTAATAATATAACAGATAGCTTGTGTTTATGGGGCCTGAGATGAGTCATTTCAGTTGTAAAAGCAAGATATGAGTCATTCTCATTTTCTGGGCTTCTTCTAGTCGCCCCCCAGAGGGAAGAAACAATGACTGGGAACATCCAATCTAATAAATAAATAAACACACACACATTTTGCGATGATTGCTTTCTGCCAATACTTAATATACCTCCCAAGTGGGAAAAATAGCGTATACTCCCTCACTATCTCTGCTCTCCTTCCCTCCCTCACTCTTCTCCTCCTCCAAGGCTGACAGCCTTGCAATTTGGCAGAGACACTGCTTCCCAAGTTAGAGAAAGTACCTGTTTCTGATGGTGGTAAGCAGAGCCTCCAGCGCTCCAATGGGGACACTTTTTTTGGTGTAAATGTAGATGGTCCCACAGATACTGTGGAATTAGGGAGGTCATGAGGACTAAGAAACAGAAGCTACCTTTCCAAATCGATGTGAACCTCAGAGGGACGTTGTGACACTGTGGTTGTTTTTGTGTGCCTTAGAGTTGGTTCATTGTGACCCTGTATAGGGTTTCTGAGGCTGTGAATCTTTATGGGAGCAAAAAGCTTCCTTTTTCTTCTTCATAGTGGCTGGTGGATTTGAATTGCGGATCTTGTGTTTAACATGGGGCGGGGTGGACAGTCATGAGGGAACCCCGAAATTGTAAAGCCTAGGAGTCCTGGTGTGGCGTTGTGAGCTAATACACTGGACTGCAAAGTCGGTGGTTCAAACTCACCAGTCACTCCTCAGAAATCCTATACAGGGTTGCTTTGGGTGGAAACCTACACTATGGCACTTAACAACAACAACAGCAACAACAACTTCATTGGAATGAAAAAGAATGGGAGTCCTTTGTGGAGCATCCAAACAGGTTCCCTTTGGATTAAAGCAGAATCTGGGTTTTGCCTTCTCCCGAGTTGCCTGGGAGAAGTCAACACTCTCATTGAATGCAGAGGCAGGAAAGGCTGGCCGCCTGCCTAGAGCAAAGATTTTACATTTTATAGCAATGATTAAGGGAGGTCATCCCTCAAAAAGCTGTTGATCAGTTAAATGCTTTATTTGCTCAACATTCACTTTCCCATCTGAGCCCCAGTTCTAGGATCCAAACCTTCCTGGCTAGTCCTGCCCCTGGGTGTAACTGTAGCCTTGTGTTGGATATCTCTAAATGATCTTAATGTGCAGAATTTAAAAATCATTCTGGTCATGTAAGTTATAGTCAGTTCTGACTCATAGCCACCCTCTATAGGGTTTGGGTGAGCTTGAACTGTCAACCTTGTGGTTCCAATCTACCTCACAGTCCCATTCATTAACCCCAGCACCATACCAGGTCATGCAGGTAGTTCTTACATTTAATGAAGTGGAAGACATTGGAAATCACTTCTTCAGCACATGTTAAGAGTTTAAATTATGACTTCAGAAAGACCAAGCATTTGCTACACCTATGAGTCAGAAGCACTAACAACAGCCGGTATATGCTACGCTCATTCTAAGTACTTCACAAATATTAACTCTCTTAACCATCACAAAGGACAGCCCATTGAGGTGTGTACATTGTTCTTATTATCCCCACTGCACAGATGAGAAAATGAACACATGAAAATATTGAGTAAGAAGCCCAAACTCATGCTTCTCTGGTCTTCCTTATTCACTGTCCAGCTTTCAGATATATATGAAGCAAATTGAAAACACCATTGTGAGGGTCAGGTGCACCTTAGTCTCCAGAGTGATATTTTTGCTTTTTAACACTTTAAAGAGTTCTATTGGAGAAAATCTGTGCAGCCAGTACATAGTTTCTTGCCTGCTGCTTTACTCAGTTCATGCCATTAAAGTCAACCCTACTCAGAAGACGAAGTCCTAGCAGCATAGGGGATGAAGCATTTAAGCCAACACCTCAAAGTTGGGGTTGAAACCTGCCAGCCCCTTGGAAGCAGAAAGATCAAGTTGTCTGCTCCCATAAAGATTTATGGCCTTGGAAACTCTATGGAGCAGTTCTACTCTGTCCTGTAGAGATTCGCTTTAAGTTGGAATTGACTCAGTGGCAATGGTTGGTGGTAAGTCTATTCTGAGGAAACAGCTCTTCCCCAGTAATATTTTGAGTGCCTTCAACTTGAGAGGCTCATATTCCCACACTATACTAGACATTGGCTGCAGATTATAGAGGTAGTACATAGCTGTTGAGGCTGGAATTTTCCATTCAGTTTCTTCAGCTTGAGAAATGCTGAGCACGTTTTTTCTTTTGGCTCTCTAACTCCAGGTCTTTGCACAATTTGCTATAATATTTGACTTTGTCTTCTTGAGCTGCCCTTTGAAATGTTCTATTTAGCTATTTTATCTCCTCCTTTCTTCCATTTGCTTTAGCATGTCTACGCTGGAGAGCAAGTTTCAGAATCTCTTCTGACACCCATTTTGGACTGTTCCTTCTTTTTTGTCTTCTTTGTGATATTTTGATTTCTTCCTGTATGATGTTCTTGATGTTTATTCCATAATTCTTCTGGTCTTTGGTTTTTAGTGTCTAATGCATTAAATCTGTTCTTCAGATAATCTCTAAATTCAGATGGGATATATTCAAGGTCATGTTTTGGCTCTTGTGGACTTGTTTTAATTTTCTTCAGCTTCAGCCTGAATTTGCATATTGTTTCATAGTCTGCCCTGGCCTTGTTTGGCTGATGATATGGAGCTTTTCCACCATCTCTTTAAACAACTGTAGTTAATTTGATTTCTGTGCATTTCATTTGATGAGGGCCATATATATAGTCATCTCTTCTTATGTTGTTCAATAAAGGTATTTGCAATGAAGAAGACATTGGTCTTGGAAAATCCAATCATATGATCTCCATCACCATTTCTATCACCAAGACCATATTTTCTAATGACTTGTGATATTGAAGGACTCTGTGGGCATAATATTGAATGATGCAGAATGCATCAAAATAAGATGGAAAAAATACACAGAGTTACTTTACCAAAAAGAAGTGGTCAATTTTCAACCTTTCCAAAGGTAGTATATGATCAAGAGTCAGTGGTACTGGCTCTCTGCTCCTTCTCGTTCAACAGGCAGCCACAGCTTCTCTTGCAGTACCAGCTGCATCCCTGAGACAGGATGGTGAAGGTCAGAGTCAGCAGATTTGGCCGTATTGGGCGCCTGGTCACCAGGACTTCTGTTAACTCTGGCAAAGTGGAGGTTGTTGCCATCAACGACCGCTTCATTGACCTCAACTACATGGTATACATGTTCCATTATGATTCTACCCATGGCAAGTTCAATGGCACTGTCAAGGCTGAGAATGAGAAGTGTATCATCAATGGGAAGCCCATCTCTGTCTTCCATGAGCGACAACCTACCAACATCAAGTGGGGTAATGCTGGTGCTGAATATGTTGTAGAGTCTCCTGGTGTCTTCACAACTTTGGAGAAGGCTGGGGCTTACTTGAGTGTGCTGCCAAAAGGGTAATCATCTCTGCCCCTTTTGCGGATGCCTTCATGTTTGTGATGGGCGTGAACCATGAGAAATATGACAACTCCCTCAAGATTGTCAGCAATGCCTCCTGCACCACCAACTGTTTGGCCCCCCTGGCCAAGGTCATCCATGACAATTCTGGCATCGTGGAGGGACTCATAACCACAGTCCATGCCATCACTGCCACCCAGAAGACTGGATGGCCCCTCTGGGAAATTGGTGTGATGGCCGTGGGGCTGCCCAGAACATCATCCCTACATCTACTGGTGCTGACAAGGCTGTGGGCAAGGTCATCCCTGAACTGAATGAGAAACTCACTGGCATGGCCTTCCGTGTCCCCACTCCTAACGTGTCTGTCGTGGACCTGACCTGCCGCCTGGAGAAAGCTACCAAATACAATGACATCAAGAAGGTGGAGAAGCAGGCATCAGATGGACCCCTAAAAGACATCCTGGGTTACAGATTGTCTCCTGTGACTTTAACAGTGACACCCACTCTTCTACCTTTGATGCTGGGGCTGGCATTGCCCTCAATGACCACTTTGTCAATCTCATTTCCTGGTATGACAACAAATTTGGCTACAGCAACAGGTTGGTGGATCTTATGGTCTACATGGCCTCCAAAGAATAAGAGCCCCTGGACCACCAGCCCCAGAAACAGCACTAGAGGAAGAGAGAGGCCCTCAGCTGCTAGGAGTCCTTACCCCCTCCACATTGAGAAGCTCCCATCCTCACAATTTCCATCCAGACATCCTGGAGAATGGGAGGGGCTTAGAGAGTCTTGTCATGTACCATCAATAAAGCACACTATCCGGTCTCCCCCCTGCACTCCCCCAAGAAAAAAGTCAGTGGTACTGAAGGAAGAAGTCAAAGGTGCATTGAAGGGTTTGGCAGAAAACAAGACTCTGGGAATTGATGCAATAAAATTGAAATATTTCAACAAACTTATCCATCACTGGAGGTACTCACTGATTTATGCCAAGAAATTTCAAAGATAACTACCTTGTCAACTGATTGGAAGAGATCAATTTTTGTCCCCTCTATAAAGAGAGGTGACACAACGGAATGTGGAAAACATCAGACAATATCAATAATATCCTTTGAAGGCAAACTTTTGCTAAAGATAATTAAAAAACAGCTGCAACTGTACATTGACAGAGAACTTCTAGAGATACAAGCTGGATTCAAAAGAGGATGTGGAGTGAAGGATATCATTGCTGATGTCAGATGGATCTTGGTTGAAAGCAGAGAATAACAAACATATATTTACCTTTGCTTTATTGACTATGTAAAGGCTTTTGATTGTGTGGATCATGACAAACTATGGACAGCATTGTAGAAAATGAATATTCGGGAATGCTTAGTTGTGCTCATCAGGAACCTGTACATAGAACACACAGAAAAAGGAAATACTGAATATTTTAAAATTAAGAAAGGTGTGCACCATGGTTGTATTCTTTCACCATACTTATTCAATCTGTATGCTGAGCAAATATTCCAAGAAGCTGGATTGCATTAAGAAAAATGTGGCATCAGGATTGGAGGAAGACTTATTAGAAACCTGTAATATGCAGGTGATAAAACCTTGCTTACTGAAAGAGAAATAGACTTAAAATTCTTACTGATGAAGATCAAAGACCACAGCCTTCGATATGGGTTGCATCTCAATGTAAAGAAAACAAAAATCCTCATCACTGGACCAATAAACAATATTCTTATCAAAGGAGATAAGATTGACGTTGTCAAAGAATTCACTTTTCTTGGATCAACCATCAACACTCATGAAAGCAGCAATCAAGAAATCAAACGATATTGCATTAGGCAAATCTGCTGCACTTGACCTATTTAAAGTGTTTAAGAGAAAAGATGTCAGCTTGAGGACTAAGGTGTGCCTGACCCAAGCCATGGAATTTTCAATAACTTCATATGCATGAGAAAGTTGGACAGTGAATAAGGAAGACT
>NW_006408718.1:989064-990074 GCF_000296735.1 Chrysochloris asiatica
AAAAGAGAGCAAAAAGTCATTAAGAATTCAAGAAAGAAAGAAAAGGTCAAAATGGATGTCAGAAGAGACTCTGAAACTTGCTCTCCAGCATAAAGATGCTAAAGCAAATGGAAGACTTGAGGAGGTCCAAGAGCTGAACAGAGAATTTCAAAGATCAGCTCGAGAAGATAAAGCCAAATACTATAATAAAATATGCAAAGATTGGAGTCAGAAAATAAAAAAGGAAGAATACGGTCAGCATTTCTCAAGCTGGGGGAACTGAAGAAAAAATTCAAGCCTCAACTTTCATTATTGAAAGTTTCTCTGGGAAAATTATTGAATGATGCAGAATGCATCAAGAGAAGATTGACAGAACACACAGAGTCAATGTACCAAAAGGAAATGGTTAATGTTCAACCATTTCAAGAGGTAGCATATGATCAAGAGCCAATGATACTCAGGGAGGAAGTCAAAAGTGTATTGAAGGAATTGGCAAAGAACAAGACTCCAGGAATTGATGGAATAAAAATTGAAATCTTTCAAGAAAGTGAGGTGGCACAGGACGCACTACTCATCCCTGCCAAGAAATTTGGAAGAGATTCATATTTGTGTCCATTCCAAAGAGAGGTGACCCAACAGAATGCGGAAATCATCAGATATCTCAAGCAAGCAAAGTTTTACTAAAGGTAATACAAAAATGGCTACAGTCATACATTGACAGAGAACTTCCAGAGGTTCAAGCCGGATTCAGCAGAGTCCATGGAACGAGAGATATCATTGCTGATGTCCGATGGATCTTGGCTGAAAGCAGAGAATACCAGAAGGATGTTTGCCTGTGCTTTATTGACTATGCAAAGGCTTTCGATTGTGTGGATCATGACAAGCTATGGACAACATTGTGAAGTATGAGTATTCCAGAGCACTTAATTGTACTTATTAGGAATCTGTACGTGGTCCAAGAAGCAGTTGTTCAAACAGAAGTTGGGAACACTGAATGTTTTAAAATTGGGAAAAGTATGCGACAAGGTTGT
>NW_006408718.1:990534-1003128 GCF_000296735.1 Chrysochloris asiatica
CATATGAATGCGAAAGCTGGACAGTGAATAAGGAAGATCGTAGAAGAATTGATGCCTTTGAATTGTGGTGTTGGAGGGGAATACTAAAAGTGCCATCAGCTGCCAAAAGAACCATTAGATCTGTTTTGGAAGAAGTGTAGCCAGAGTGCTCCTTTAAGGCCAGGATGGCTAAACTTCATCTCTCATACTTTGGACATGTTGTCAGGAGGGAACAGTCACTGGAGAAGGATATCATGATTGGTAAGGAGGGTCGGAGGAAAAAAGGAAGACCCCTAATGAGATGGATCTGCCAGGTGGCAGCATTGATGGACTCAAGTGTGGCAGTGGTAGTGCGGTTGGCCCAGTATTGGACATTGTTTCGTTCTGCTGTGCATGGGGTCGCTATGAGTTGGTTCTGACTCAATTATCTATACCAATACCTACATCTGCATTAGTGGTTCTGTTTCTCTAGTGTGCTAAGTCATTACTCTTATACATCCTGGTCAAGGCCCTAGATCAGACAGCAGAAGCTATGGGGTAACTGCTGATTCTTCCATCCTTCCTAGGCCTCTAGTGATAAGAGTTTGGGCACTTTCCCAACTTGACTCTTCTCAGGTTCTCTGAAATTAGTTTCCAATTTCTTTTTTTATTTCTCAAACCGACACATACACTCTCCCAACAAGAAGTATTGGCACAGTGGCAGCAGCAATGGGCTCAAACATAGCAACGATTCTGAGGTTGGTGCAGGACTGGACACTGTTTCATGTCGTAATGCGTAAGGTCACCATGAGTCAGTATTGACTCATTGGCACCTAAGCACAACAACAACAACACGTACATTACATGTCATCCATTCCTCTCCCTCATTCCTGTATCAAGGCTGCTGAATAAAAGCTAGACTAGTTTGAAGATTGTAAATGAAGCATTTGTTATTATTGTTGTTGTTAAGTGTCATCCATTAGGTTCTGACACATAGTGAACATGTATAGGATTTCCAAGGAATGGCTGGTGAGTTTGAACCCATAACCTTGTGGTTCAAACTGACGCTGATATTGTGGTCCACTGCTTTATCCCATGGTGCCACACATGAGATCCCTTGGTGGTACAAACAGTTAACATACTCAGCTACTAACTAAAACCTTGGCCATTCATGTCCACTCAGAGGTGCCATGCAAGAAAAGCCTGGCAATCTGCTTCCTAAAAATCAGCCACTAAAAATTCTAGGGAGCCCACTCCTACTCTGACACCTGTGAGGATGTCATAAGTCTCAACTGACTTGTTGACAACTTTTTTTTTTTTTTTTTTAAATAAACCACCTAACCAGGTCATCCTTGCCATGATGGCTAGAGATTTTCTGGTCAGAAAGTTGAGGTGAATGTAATTATATGGCAGTTTTCTGTTAAGTCCAGCATCAGGCCAGCATCCTGAGAACCTGCACTTCCAAGGGTGGTCTTACCTCAATTTTTGGTTCGTTTGTTTGGCAAGAATAAGTAGGCACAGCTGCAGCAAAGATACAGAGATATGTAATCCCTTCCTTTCCCTACGGCTGTCTGGATGCCCCACTGCACAAACTCAGCCTCAGAGATCTTGGCCTCCAGCATCTTTTAACAAGTGCCCTTTGCATTGTACATGCCGTAAGGATGGCTGGCTGTTCTCTGTCTGGTGATTGGTATGATTTATTTTATTTTGCAAAATGACTTCTTTTCCTAGTCTCCCTGCCCCCCTTTTGAAGGAGCTCAGATAAGTTGTCTTGTGTCCTTGCCCTCTGCTCCCAACCATTTATAAGATGTTGCATTCCGAAAGGCTTTCCCTATTTCCCCTCCTCCCCATGGGTTATGGGTTTCCTGCAAAGGAAGGTGACTTAGTCCTCTGAATTGTGGGGAAAAAAGAAGCTTGTAATGCACATTGTGCCAGCTGCAGACATAATTCACTACACCACCCTCGACACAGGATGTCACCAAGTGACGTTTCAATTTACAATCTCCCAAAACAAAGTCCTTGTTGGCAAACCATGCTGGGGTCTGGGGTCTGGGAGGTTCTCAAAGATTTTCCAAGTCCATGGCTCCCCTCCACCGTACTTCCATCACCCCCTTTCTATCTGGGTCACAGTGTGCCCCAAGATTTCTAAGGCCAATTAGCAGGTTAGTAACTGTCAAGACATATTGACCTGTGAGGTCACAGTATTTACTGTTATTGTAATTTCTCTAGACATGAAGCTCATACTGGGTCTCTCCATTGCTTTGTTGAAAGTCTGTTGGCAAAACAGCCATTCAGATACTGTAATCAGAATTCTTGAGCGGAACCATTTTTTAATTACAGCTTAGGTAGCAGGAGTTGTGTAACTTGGGAAGGGAAGCCAGATGAGAGAGAACATGTCTTTGATCACAAGGCTGAACGATTTTCTTTGATCATGGAGACAACAGTTCATTAAAGAGTCTGGTCACTGGTTGAAAAGTGCAGGTAAACAGAGGGATCATTTGAACTGATTCAGAAATGAGCCATTCAGATCCCAGACAATGGTCTTCTTTGAACTGAATTTAGGGGCCTATCGATTAACATAGCAGAGGGGATTTGATGGATGGAAAAATGTGGCTTCAGTCCACAGGCAGGTGCATCAAGGGGGTCAGCTGCTGGTTCTATGTGGTTGAGTTCTTCTATTGGGACCATGTGGTATTCAGGGCAAATTTGTACACAAATGCACATCACAGGTGAGCCAGAAAAGAAGAACTCATAAAAACTCATAAAGATGAAGATGTTCAGGACAGCAAGAAACTTACGGGCTTCAAAGCCAAGGAAACTTGAGATAAAATTCAAGGATACTTGAAATAAAATTCTTGCATCTCTATTTATTATGGGGGACTTGGAGCCTGTTGCAAGTTTCACCTGTAAAAATTGTAAATAAATACTTCAAGAATTACTTGTACAGGTTAAAGGTGTGCCATGTGAAAAAGGTGCCTATGGAAAGAAGAAAACATGCAGGTGTCCTAGAGCAGTACACAAATATCTCCCTGCTGTCATTCTCCAAGGAGTCCATGGGTGGTACTTGCAATTAAGCACTTAGTAAATAACCAAAGGGTTGACTGTGTAAGTCTACCCAGAGGGCCCTTGGAAGAAAGACCTGGTGAAAGATCACAACCATTGAAAACCCTCTAGAGTGAAGTCCAATTCGCTGACCAATGGCTTGGATTTTTAGTTTTGGTAACTCTATGCTTCTGAGGGAATCCTGGTGTGACCCTCTAACATTATCACTGGACTGCGAATTACAAGTTAGGCAGTTCAAACCCACCAGCTGCTCCTCAGAAACCCTACGCAGAGTCTCTATGAATCAGAACCAACTCAACAGCACTTAACAACAACAAGTATCTGTAATGGCCAATTTATCTGTCTCCTCATGGACTGGTTCCTAAGCTCAATCTTAAATACCCGAATTTTGTTGTTGTTGTTGTCAGTTGCCATTGAGTCGGAACCGACTCATAGCGACTCCATGCACAGCAGAACGAAACAATGTCCTATCCTGGGCCAACCTCACTACCGCTGCCACACTTGAGTCCATCAATGATGCCACCTGGCTGATCCATCTCGTTAGGGGTCTTCCTCTTTTTCTCTGACCCTCCACCCTACCCAGCATGACATCCTGCTCCAACGACTGTTTCCTCCGGACAATATGTCCAAAGTAGGAGAGACGAAGCTTAGCCATCCTGGCCTCCAAGGAGCATTCTGGCTGCACTTCTTCCAAAACAGATCTATTGGTTCTTTTGGCAGTCCATGGCACTTTCAGTATTCTCCTCCAACACCACAACTCAAAGGCATCAATTCTTCTACGATCTTCCTTAGTCACTGTCCAGCTTTCGCATCCATATGAGGTTATTGAAAAATATCGGTATTATTGTGGGTATATAATATCTTTGGGTGGTGCAAGTGGTTTGTGATAGGCTGCTAACCTAAAGGTTGGTGGTTCGAACCCACTCAGTGGTGCCATGTAAGAAAGATCTGGCAATCTGCTTTTGGATAGATTAGAAACCCTATGGAGCTCAGGCCTACCCTATACACATGGGGTGACCATGCATCAGAATTGTTTTGTTTTTTTTCTAAGAAGTACATATTTCCAATCCACTGCTTTTTTCTTTGTCTATTCTATCTTAGGAACCTGTGGCGTTCCAGTCCTTTGCAACTAGTGGTGTGGTTTGCCTGGACCCACAACACTGGCACCACCTGGGGGTTTGTTGGAAATGCAGAACCTCAGCGCAGCCCTTGACCCTCTGACTATGAGCTGGAATTTTAACATGATCCCCAGGTGACCTTTGTTTCAAAGCTGTGTTGAGGTCATTCTGACTCATGGCGACCCCGTGTGTGTCAGAGTAGAACTGTGTTCCATAAGGTATTCAGTGGCTGACATTTCACAAAGAGCTAGCCAAGCCTTTCATCTAAGGTGCTTCTGTGGAACATTCAATCTTGTTGTTAGCAGCTGAATGTGGAACGTGCTCATGTTTGCCTGGCCCAGAGACTGTCTATGTTATCTCGGTTCCTGCTGATATGTAGGAAGCGTGTTCTACTGCTGTCAGCTCTCACTCCTTACTCCTTATGGTTCCATCTATATCTTTAGCCACCACCTCTCCCCACAGGTCCTACATGCCACAGGGCATGTCCTACCTGAATGCATCCTCCTATTCCCTACATTGCTCCTCTTCTTGCATTGTGTGGCCCAGTAAGTAGAATTACCATACATACAGCAAGTGTAGTGGTTACGAATCCGACTGCCAATCTCAAAGTCAGCAGTTCTAAACTACCAGCGGTTCCACAGGAAAAAGATGAAGCGTTTTGCTCCCGTAAAGATTTATGGCCTTGGAAACCCTGTGCAGGGTCACTATGAGTTGGAACCGATTCCACAGTACTTAACAACAACAACAACCACAACAAGACACCCTTCAGATCGTGAACCTTTACTCTCAATACACCCAGTCTATGGTATATCCTATTAGTGGTTTGTCTTTCTAAATATTTCTTATCTCTGTCTCTCTTCTCCTTTTTTTATGGCTCCTGCCCCTGTTGTTGTAATTTGCTTTCAAGTTGGTTCTGTCTCATGGCAACCTTATCCATTGTTGTTGTTGTTGTCAGGTGCCATCAAGTCGGAACCGACTCATAGCGACCCTATGCACAGCAGAACGAAACAATGTTTATTTTGAGTGTGTATTTTGAGTGTCTTCTAACCTTGGGGACTCAACTTCCTGTACTATATCAGATAATAGTCTCTAGTGATCCATAGTGTTTCATTGGCTGATTATTGGAAATGGATTGGCAGCTTTGCTTCCTAGTCTCTCTTAGTTTGGAAGTTCCTCTGGAACTTGCCCACCATGGTCATCCTGCTCTATATGAAATCCCAGTGGTGTAACTGCCAATTTCATAGCAGTAAACAGGCCACAGTGCTAGGCACCTGTCCTTGTCCAGACTTTATCCTCTACCATCTGGACTAGTAAAAGCGAGTCTTAACATAATGCAGCCAGGATGGTCCTTAGAAGTAAGGACGACAAGGTTTTGCTTCTCTTTGGACATGTTATGAGGATGGACCAGTCCCTGGAGAAAGACATCATGTTTGTTAAAGCTTAGGTTAAGCAAAAACAGAAAAAGACCCTCAATGAAATGGATTAACAAACACAGTGGCAGCAGCAGTGGGCTCAAACGGAACAATTGCAAGGATGGTTCTGGACTGGGCGGTGTTTTGTTCTATTGTGTATAGTGTCACTATGAATCAGAACCGACTTGATGACACCTAACAACAGCTATAAATAGATTTATAGATCAGCAGTTCCGTCTTCTTATCTCTGCCCTTTTCATTTTCTTTTGGGAGCTTCCTTTAGTTCAGATCAGTAATCCTCTCCAGAGACCCTTTCTTGACCCCATGCTCCCAGGAATTTTTGCTCCATGCTTTCTTAATAACTCTGCACCACACTTTTCTCCCCTGCAAAATTGGAGGAATGGAATTGATTTAAGAAATACATGAGTTAACGTACAGGAAGTTCATGCAGTGGTGAGTGATTTTAGTAACTCTTTCAATGTCTTGCCACATTGATGCAAGATTTTCTTGTCCTCTCCCTAGATGGTGGTGGTGGTGGTGGCGGTTATGTTCTGTGGAGTTGGAGCCAACTCATAGTGACCCTGCACAGGGTTTCTGGGCTGTAAATCTTTACAGGAGCAGAAAGCCTTATCTTTCTCCTGCGGGACAGCTGGTAGTTTTGAACTGCTGACCTTGTGGTTCACAGCCTGATTTATAACAACTACACTACCAGAGCTCCTTCTCCCTATATGAGGGTTTCTCAAAACTTATGTGGGCAGACAGGCAGCTCTGTTAGTAGATTCAGCAGTGGAAGGTGGGTGCTGAGAAGCTGCTGGCCCAGGGCCATGAATTGTCATAGGAACCAAGACCATGTCTGCAGTTCCTGGATAATCAATTTTATTCTTGCCTGGGACCATCACAGGTGGAGATTTTAGGCAGGACTGTGGTGGGTGAAGAATGGGATTTCATTCAGGGGATGGAATTCAAGAAAGATGACACTACAGTGACTTTTTGGATATTTCCTAAACCAGGAAGCTGTGAGAGTGTTGTCAGCTTGGCCGATTTATAGTTATGAGTTTGTGCCCAGAAGCTGTTTGTAGAGAAGGTATTTTTAGAAATGGGAAAATAAATACAATTACATTAGAGAGATGTGTCAAGTATTTTTCCTTGTTTTAAGAGTCTCCTCTGACCAGTACAGCGTAAGTAATAACAACTGTTTGAATAATGATGCTGTATTTTCTAATTAAGCCATCAAGCTTCTCCGATCGTCACATGAGTGAAGATCAGGGCTCAAAAGCCCAGGACCTAAAAGAAAGTCAATTTTAGTGGACAGAAATTATACTGAAAGTGGAAATCATTTTCTCTCTTTCCTTTATCTAATTAACTCTTTCTGGTCCGAGTAAGGGGTTCTGGTAACTCCATGGGATTAGCAAGGTCAGCAGTTGAAGTGACACTTGAGTGTATCATCAATTGTCCTGAACTGGAAAAACAAATTACAATTAATAAAATAATTGAGATTGCTTTGTGAATTAACACAGTATGGAAGTGGGCAGACTTTTTCATTTTCTAGACAATTGTTAGCATATTTGGTGAACATCAGATGAAAGGAAGGATTGGGACACAGTGTTCTGGCAGACAGACAACCCCGTTTCTGGCGAGTCTGCTCCTTCAACCCTGTAGACTCTTGTTGCTTGTTAGGTGGAGTCAGTTGGTCCAGTCAGTTCTGATTCATAGTAACCCTATGCACAAGAGAGAGAAACACCGTCTGCTCCTGGAACAGCCTCACAGTAGTGGTGATGTCTGAGCCCATTACTGAAGCCACTGTATGAACACATCTTGTTGATGGAGTCTGGGAGGAGTTTGGGTAGATGCTGGGGAAATGGCGGGAAGTTTCAATGATGGATAAGTGGCTTTGTGGAGCCTATGAGATTGGTCCTTACTCTGCCATGCGATGGTTAGGTAAACAATCCAAGGCATCCTGAGTCCTCACTGCTGTTTTGTCCTAAGCGTCACTGCTCCGCATCTGTGTGTGAGGGCAGAGTCCATTTTCTGGGTCACCAGTCAATAAAGCCAGCCCTTGTCTCCTGGTTTGTCATTTTCTGGTGGCTTGTGTTTTGCTGTGATGCTGGAAGCTATGGCACCAGTGTTTTAAACACCCACAGAGCCACCTATGATGGACACATTTCAGATTATTCCAGAATAAGACAGATTAGCAAGAAGGAGAGGCAGACCACCTCTAGGCACTTCGCCACTGAAAACCTTATGAATAGCAGTGGAACCTTGTCTGATGTAGTGCTGGAAGATCAGCCTTTCCAGTTGGAAGAAATGAGGAAGTAAAAGAGCTGAGGAGAAAATTTCAAAGGGCAGCTCGAGAAAACAAGGTAAAGTAGAACAAAATATGTACAAAGATCTGGAGTTAAAAAATCAAAAAGGGAAAAATATGCTCAGCATTTCTTAAGCAATAAGAAATGAAATAAAAATTTAAGCTCAGATTACAGTATTTAAGGATTCTGTGAGCAAAATATTGAATGATGATGGAAACATCAAAAGATCATGGAAGGGGTACAGAGTCACTATACCAAAAAGAATTGGTCGATGTTCAGTTGCTTCAAGATTAAGAACCAATGGTATTGAAAGAAACAACTCAGTGTAGCCACGTGTCAGACACATGTTTGCGGGCAGTGGTTCAGCATGCAATCTTTGTGGACAGATGACCTTGATATCACCCTGGCGACAGCACTCAGAAGTTGTATGAGTTAGTTTCCTAGCCTCTGTGTGACTTACTTTTTCCATCTATAAAATGGAAAATGGCATTCACCATATTCTGGCAGCATAGTGGTTACGAATCGGGCTGCGAACCTCAAGGCTGTGAACCTCAAGGTCAGCAGTTTGAAACTACCAACTATTTCATGGAAGAAAGATGAGGCTTTCTGCTCCAATAAAGATTTACAGCCTCGGAAACCCTGTACAGGGTTGCTATGAGTCAGAACCGACTCCACAACATATAACCACCAACCACCACCAGAATTGAATTTATTTGGGCTACATGTGTTGCCTATGAATAGTATTGTTACTGTTATTATATTTAAACATTTGTGCCATTGAATGATACCATGGATTTTTATTGTGAACCCATTTCATAGATGAGGAAATTGAGGTTCTGAGTGTCTTGGTTTACTGTGGTTGCTGTTGTTAAGTGCCATTGAATATATCCTGATTCATGGTAACCATGTATGGGGTTTCTGAGGAGTGGCTGGTGAATTGGACCCACTGACATTGCAGTTCAGTTGCTTCAATAGAAATACCATAAATGAAAGACTTTAAGAGACATCCATTTACTCTCTCACAGTTAAGGAGGCTAGATATCCAAATGCAGAGTGCCATCCTAGAGGAAGGCTTTCTCTCTTTGTTGGCTCTTGGGAAAGTCCTGATCTCCTCTTAGCACCTGTAAGCCCAGCATTCCTTGGAGATCTCCATGTGTCTTGGCATCAATATTTGTCTGGGTTTAGGAGCTTCTCAATGCAGGGACCCTGGTCCAAAGGATGCACCCCACCCGCTGTTCCTCTTTCTTGTTGTTTGTGTATACCTCTGATCTCTGCTTGCTTCTTTCTCCTTTGATCTTGTCACAAGGTGTTGCAGAACACACCCCAGGGAAACTCCCCTTACATCTGATCTGAGCTGTGATGGGACTAAGGAATTGCATCTTACCCTTAGCTTTCGTATTGTTGGCCATCACATACCTACCACATTATATCATTACATATAGCCCTCAAACTACAGAGCATCATGGCCCAGTCAAGTTGACACGTATTTAGGGGGGGCACAATTCATTCCACAATAGAGAATTAAATTGAAGGTCACAAATAATAAATTATGGAGTATTAGAATCCAAGTCTTTTTTCATTTTTATTTTTATTTTTTTACTCCAAATATAAATTCTTCTCACAAGTCCACTCTTAGGGGAGAAAGTGGCAGCCTTTGATAATAGTACAGATGGAAGACGGTCTTATGATGTGTAACAACAAACACTCCATGACATCTAATCAAGTGTTTTCTTAAATGAAAAGCAAAAATAAAAACAAACAGGGCTCAGAGCCATTTACTACTGATTTTTTTTTTTTTTTTAATAAAAGGAGAAGACAGCTTGTGCTGCAAACAGCTTGTAGTAACTTATGACAGCTGATTGTTAAATTTCAGGATTTTTATGAGTCAGCAGATAGCTGTGCTATGCTAGGAATGTTTGGCTATACTAGGAATATTTACATCACGGATATCGGGAACTGCTAATCTGAAAGCCAAACAAAATCTAATATAAAATGGCTAACTTTGATGGGAGGGAGATATTGAATGGAATAAGAGGTAGACAAAAAGACTTCCTTGGGTTAAACGACCTATAAATCATGTAAATGCATTCCCAATTAAAAAAAAAAAAAAACTACAACAATCAAACCCTATTAAATTGAAAATAATCTGAAACAACAGAAACTAACCACATGTCAATTTGGCAGCAAAGCCACATACAGAGAGGATATGTTTCTGGGGCTTTAGAACACAGTAATCCTTCGTGGGAGATATTCTAAGGATGAAAGGAAGTTCAAAGAAATTTTAAATTTCCATCAATGTTTTTATTGTTGAAAGTAGCTTCAGTATTGGTATTTTGAAACTCTGTTTTGATAGTATTGAACCAAACAAATGAATAATTATGTTAATGCTCTTATAAATCAAGATTTTTTCATACAACATAAAAGAGAAACAACTATAAAAGGAAGGAAATGAAGTGAAATCACTATAATGTTAAAACTGAAAATACACTTCTACCCACATATACACATACATCACACACACACATTGTTTTCTTAGTTGTGTTCATGGAAATTCATAGCAATGAGCAGGTTTAGCATCTGAGATCATGACCTCAAATCAAATTGAATTCCCCACTAAAAGAAAGTGAAGATTCCTGGGGAAATGGCAAATCATAAGTCCAGAGCAAAAATAAAATAATCAAAAGTCACAAGATGAACTAGGGAAATCCTGAGACAATAAGCAAGGGAATAGTCTAAATTTAATACTGCCCTGTACAATAACCTAATATGCACACAAAGGCTGGACAGTAAATAAGGAAGACCATAGAAGAATTAATGCTTTTGAGTTATGATATTGGAGGAGAATACTGAAAGTGTTGTGGGCTGCCAAAAGAACCAAGAGATCTGTGTTGGAAGAAGTGCAGCCAGAGAATTCCTTGGAGGCCAGGATGGCCAAACTTCGTCTCTCATACTTCGGACATATTGTCAAGAGGGACCAGTCACTGGAGAAGGATATTATGTTTGGCAGGGTGGAGGGTCAGAGAAAAAGAGGAAGACCCCCAGCAAGATGGATTGGCAAAGTGTCAGCATCAATGGGCTCAAGTGTGGCAACAATAGTGAGGCTTGCTCAGGATCAGGCAGTGTTTTGTTCTGCTGTGCATAGGTCGCTATGAGTTGGCACTGAATCGATGGCACATAACAACAACAACAATGTACAAAGGACTCAGGAGCTAGTTTAAAAATTGTCATTAAAAGTTATGAGAATTTGAACCTCAAAGCAGTATTGAGTATATTAGGTTAAAACATTTAATCAATAAAATTTATTTGTTTTGTAATTGGTGGTAGGTGCCATTGAGTTGGTTCCAACCCATAGAGAGTCAATGCACAACAGAGGAAAACTGCCTGTTCCTGCAGCCTGCTTACAACTGTTGTTTAAGCCAATTGTTGCAGCCATGGTGTTAAGAGATCTCAGAGACTTCCTTTATACTTGACCCTCCACCTTACCAAGCATGATGTCCTTTCCCAGGGAATGATCCCTCCTCTTAATATGTCCAAAGTATTTGAGATGAAGTCTCATCATTCTCACTTCAAAGGAATCACTTCTGTTTATATGAGGGTGAGTCAAAAATGATCTGCATTCTGGCTGTAGAATTTATTTTAATTAACTTTTAGAAAAGACACATACTTCATTTTTTGACATAATATTCTTGCTTGTCAATACACTTTATTCATCTGTCAACAAGCTTTTGTATTACCTTATTAAAAAAATGTTTTAGGCTGAGCTGCAAGCCATGAAAGCACCGATGTCTTCACTTCTTCATCAGAGACGAATCTTCATCCTTGAAATGCTGCTTTCATGGGACCAGAACAGGTGAAAGTTTGATGTAACAAGATCAGGACTATTGGGAAGATGCCTTAACACCTCAAAACAAAGTTTTTGCAGAGTGTCAACAGTGTCAGCAGAGGTGTGAGGACATGCATTGTTTCCCAAGTATGGAATGGAAACATAATCACTGACCAAGATAAAGTTTAAAAGTCAACCATCAGCTGGGAAATTGATGCTTTCGTTTTTTTGGGATTCTCAGGACCTATAATGGAACACTATCAGGAAAAATGTTCAACAATCAACAGTGCACATTACAGTGAGATTCTCACTGAAGAGCTGAAGCCTAAACTTCATTTAAATGCAGAGGACTGCTATTCAAAGGCATTGTGATCTTGCATGACAGTGCACATCCACACACCCTTGCCCACGCTGTTGACACTCTGCAAAAACTTCCTTTTGAGGTGTTAAAGCATCCTCCCTATAGTTCTGATCTTGCTTCATTGGACTTTCACCAGTTTGGTCTCCTGAAAGCAGCCCTTTGAGGATGAAGGTTCACCTCTGATGAAGAAGTGAAGACAGTGGTGCATTTGTGGCTTGCAGCTCAGCCTAAAACACTTTTTAAAATAAGGGAATATGAAAGCTTGTTGACAAATAGACAATGTGTATTGAAAAGCAAGGAAATTATGTTAAAAATGATATATTTGTGTTTTCTAAAAATTGATTAAAATAAATTTAAGAGCAAGCATGTGGATAATTTTTGACTCAGCCTCATTCTTCTTTCAAAACAGATTTGTTGTTTCTAGAAGTCCATGGCACTTTCAGTTTTCTTTGCCAGCACTATAATTCAAATGCATCATTTCTTTTAGGATCTTCCTTATTCATTGTCCATCTTAATCCTCAAAGTGATATCTTTGCTTTTTGACACTTAAAAAAAA
>NW_006408718.1:1005707-1010112 GCF_000296735.1 Chrysochloris asiatica
TTCAATATTTTTCCCAGAGAATTCTCCAGTGTTACAAGTTGAGGCTTGAATTGTTTTCTTTAGTTCTTATAGCTTGAGAAATGCTGATCATGTTCTTCCCTTTTGGTTTTCTAACTTCATTTCTTTGTACACTTCATTATACTTTACTTTTTCTTGAGCTGAAATTTTCTACTCTGCTCTTTGATGTCATAATTTCTTCCATTCTCTTTAGCTACTCCACATTCAAGAACAAGTTTTACAATCTCTTCTGAATCCACTATGATCTTTTCATTCTTTCCTATCTTTTAAGGACCTTTTGCACATAAAGATCAATAACCAAGAAGGCAATGAGTTTGCAATTATATTTAAAAACAACAGCAACAACATAGAAAGACAAAATTTATCACTGATTATTTGTAGTAGTTTTAAAGACAACCCATTACTTTGAAAATTGGTAGTTTAATGGATGGAGTTAAGCATTTGCCCTAGTAATCATGTTGAATCTATGTTTTGGTCTTACTGATAGCCATAGTTAATGAGAGATACCTGTATTTTATAAAATAACACAACAACAATAAATGGGGATGGATTGATTAAAAAAAAAAACTAAAGCTCATTTTACAAAGACTTGGAAGTATTCATTTAAGTGAAGATTTTTTTATTGTTGCTTAAAACCATTAGATGTGTGAGTGATGAATAACTGTACATTTGAATAGTGCCAAAGGAATATCACACAAATTACTTTCTGGAGGTAAGTAGAAAATAACAAGTGCACAGTAGAATTTGTTAGGCTTCAGTTGTTGCCTTTCTAATGGTGAGTGTTCTCATGTGAAGAAACATGTACACATCACAACACACATGTTGTGTTCTAATCAAAATAATCATATATGAATCCATCAAGTTTACAGGATATGTAAGTGCAAAGTATAAGGGATCAAGTTAAATAACATTCCTGGAAATCCAGAAGACAAATCTATGAGTAGGATGATGTGGATTACAACTTGAATATCTTTTTTTTTTAAATAAATAAACTACTTTTTAAAGTAATGTTAAAGAATAAAAGACTTAAGGAAATAAAGAAATAGAATATAAACTAGATTTAAAGATTATTTTGGGGTCCATCAAGACAGTTTGAATATTGTCTAGATAATAGAGGCAATGGAAATTTGTCAAACAGAAACATTATTGATTAAAAACTGTACATGCAATGTGGTTTCACATTGACTAAGAGATATATAGGAACTCTAGCTTCTGATACAATGGAAGTAAAGGAACCAAATTTACTCTCTAGTTTGAAATAACCCCACCATGACAAAACATATAAAGCAATTGTTCTTAAGACACTGAACATTAAACAAAGAAGGATAGTGATTTGTAAGAGGCAGAAAAGTAATGATGTGGGTCTTCCACTTCCTCTAGCTGCCTTGAAGGATTTTTTTCCTAGGGATTTTTTTTCATTATGGAGAGGAAACTCTGTGGAGCCTGGAAGAGTTCCTTTAACTATCAAACTCACACCTTTGCTTTTTAAGATAGACAGAGAACATAGAAAGACATTTGGAGAAATGATTTACAAAACATGTCCAAATTTGATTTAAAAAACTAAATTCATAGATTCAAGAATCTTAATTTAAAAAAAAAATTGAAATCTAAAGAAAAGAGATGAAACTAAGAGTCTTGGGAGACCAAGGCTGCTAGAGGTTACAGAAAAATGCAGAGTCCACTTTAAGTATTCAATTTAATACTGACCACGTTGCATGCTTGATGAAACAATTGAGGCTTATGAAAGTACCACGTGAAAGGATTACAAATAGGTGTACCCAGAGGTCACACAGAGCAGGGGAAAATTCCTGCTTTCATTAGTCACCTTATGAAACCTTACAATTTATAGAGAGAGTTGAGTAAAGTACATAGAAGAGATTTATCTCAGCAGTGAATGATAATGAACCTTAGAGTGAGCACTGTCTCATTCATCCTAAAACACCTGAAAAACGAAACCTAAAAGGATCAAACTGCTTCTGAGTAACTTAACTGTGTCCCTCAACAAACCTTATATATTTGCAGAACTACAAAAATACCTAGTTTCACGCCAGGTAAAATCACAGTGCCTGGACTCTAAGAAAAAATGGAAAAATCTATCACACATGCAATGAAGCACAACAACATGACTTTTATTGAGGAGAAAAGTCAGTCAGTAAAAACAAATTCAGAACTGACACGATGTTGAATGAGCAAACAAGGACATTAAAACAGTTATTATAAAAGTACTCTGTGTGTTCAAAGCGTTAAGTAATGACATGGAATGCAAAAAGAAGATCCAATTTTAATTTCTAGAAATGAAATCTATAATGTCTGACATAACAAATATACTAAATGGGAGTAAAGGCAGATTAGATGCTGCAGAAGAAAATATTAGTGAACTGGAAGATCCAGTAATAGAAACAATCCAAAATGAAACAAGGAGAAAAGTGAATGACATTTTTATGTGATGGATAGAGCATTAATGAACTATGTGACAATTCAAATAAGCAAATATGTGTACAATTAATAATGCCAAAGGATGTGAGTGAGTGAAAGTTGCTGTTATTATTAGGTGTTGTTGACTCCAATCCATAATGACCTTATGCATGAGTATAACAGAATGAAGCACTGCTTCACCTGCTGCCATCAACACAATCATTGCTAATTGAGCCCATTGTTGCAGTCATTCTCCGAATACATCTCATGGGAGGGCCACTTTGCCTCATTGACCATTTCCTTACATTTCTAAGCATAATGTTCTTCTCCAAGGATAGAACATTCTTGATGACACATTTAAAGTAAATGAGATAAAATTTGTCATCTTTGCTTCCAATGAACATTCTGATTGCACTTTTTCCAAGATAAATTTGTTCATTCTCCTGGCGTCCATGGAATATTCGATATTCTTCTCTAACACCATAATTCAAGTATTTTGACTCTGAGTTTCCTTTTCATTGTTCAGTTTTAGATGCCTATAAAGCAATTGAGAGGATGATGGATTAGGTCAGTTACTCCTTGAATACATCTGTGGAAAGAGACAGTGGAAAAGCTTCATATCATCAGCCAAAACAAAGCAAGGAGCAGATTGTGGAACAGACCATCAACTGCTCATATGCACTTGATGCTGAAGAAAATTACAACAAGTCCATGAGAGCAAAAACGTGAACTTGAATATATCCCACCTGAATTTAGAGATCATATGAAGAACAGATTTGATGCATTAAACACTAATGACCAAAAAGAGTTGTGGATGACATCAAGAACATCATACAGGAAGAAAGAAAAAGGTCACTGAGAAGAACAAGAAAGAAGGGAAAGGCCAAAATGAATGTCAGAAGAGACTCTGAAACTTGCTCTCCAGCATAGAGAAGCTAAAGCAAGTGGAAAAAGTGAGGAGGTATAAGAGCTGAACAGAAAATTTCAAAGGTCAGCTCAAGAAGACAAAGTCAAATACTATAACAAAATGTGCAAAGACCTAGAATTAGAAAACCAATAGGGAAGAACACGCTCAGCACTTCTCGAACTGAGAGAACTGAAGAAAAAATTCAAGCCTCGACTTTCAGTAATACAAGATTCTATGAGCATTTTATTGAATGATTCAGAAAGAATCAAAAGAAGATGTAAGGAATACACAGAATCTCTGTACCAGTAACGGATGGTTGATGTTAAACCATTTGAAGAGGTGGCATATGACCAAGAGCCAACGATTCTGAAGGAAGAAGTCCACGGTGCATTGATGGAATTGACAAAGAACAAGGCACTGGGAACAAATGGAATACAGATTTAAATCTTTCAAGAAAGTGAGGCTGCACTGGAGACACTCACCCAACTATGCCAAGAAATTTGGAAGACAACTCCTTGGCCAACTGACTAGTTGTTGTTAGGTGCCATTGAGTTGACACCAACTCAGAACGAAACAATGTCCGACCCTGGGCCAAACTCACTACTGTTGCCACACTTGAATACACCAATGCAGCCACCTGGCCAATCCATCTCATTGGAGGTCTTCCTCTTTTTCTCTGACCCTCCATTTTACCAAACATGATATCCTTCTCCAGCGACTGTTCCCGCCTGACAATATGTCCAAAGTATGAGAGATGAAGTTTGACCATCTTGGTATCTAAGGAGCACTCTTACTGCACTTCTTCCAAAACAAATCTACTGGTTCTTTTGGCAGTCCATGGCATGCTTAGTATTCTCCTCCAACACCATAACTCAAAGGCATCAATTCTTTTACGATCTTCCTTATTCACTGTCCAGCTTTCGCACGCATATGAGGTTATTGGAAATAACCATGGCTTAGGTCAGTTGCACCTTAGTCCTCAAGCTAACATCTTTGCTCTTCAACACTTAAAAAAGTTCTTGTGCAGCAGATTTGCCTAATGCAATACGTCATCTGATCTCTTGA
>NW_006408718.1:1013822-1014708 GCF_000296735.1 Chrysochloris asiatica
ATGTTTGGTAAAGTGGAGGGTCAGAGAAAAAGAAGACGACCCCCAGCAAGATGGTCTGCCACAGTGGCATCAGGGATGGGTTCAGGTGTAGTAACGATTGTGAGGTTGACCCAGGACCAGGTAGTGTTTCATTCTATTGTGCACAAGGTAGCTATGAGTTGGTATTGACTTAATGGCACCTAACAACAACAACAAGACAATTGAAAGGATGATGGCTTAGACCAGTTACCATTTAGTCATGAAAGTAACCTCTGCTTTTTTTTTTTTTTTACTTTTTCTTGTGAAGAGGGTAAAGGTTTACAAAGCAAATCAGTTTTCCATTCAACAAGTTTGGCTTCACATCATTGGTTGCAATTCCCACAGTGTAACATCACATAGCCTACTTTGTTGTGTTTCCTCTTTCCAATTCTCCTTGTTTCCTAACCCTTTAGAATGTTGTCCTTGGGCAAATGCTGTCCTTTTGATCTCAAATGTTGATTATTTAAAACACTGTGTACCTCCCTAGAGTTATTGTTCCCTTTATAGACCTCTCCATTGTTTGAAAATTGAGAGAAGGGAGTGAGTTCAGTTCCAGGCCTGAATAGTGACTAAGGCCTATAGACTCAAGGGTTCCACTACTCTCTACCTGACCAGGAACCTCCTTCAGCATCATTGCTGTGCTTTTCAAGAGTGGATAGAAATCTATTTGTAAAAATAGCTTATTAAAAATTTCCAAATTTGATAAAAATTATAAATCCATACCTCCAAAAACCTCAATGAAAGGTATGAAGTAAGAAACCTATCTATACCAGTATGCAACATATCAAAGTGCTCAAAACCATTGTGTCTTGCATATCTGGTATTGCTATAACAGAAATACCACAGGTGGGCAGCTGTAACTAACATA
>NW_006408718.1:1045043-1051415 GCF_000296735.1 Chrysochloris asiatica
TTTCTTTTTAATGACCTTTGCTTTCTTTATATATGTTGTTCTTGATGTCATCCAAAGTCTTGTTTTGTCTTTGGCCATTAATATTCTATGTGGTAAATCTATTCTTGAGATAAACTCTAAATTCTAGTGGGATATAATGAAGATAGAGTATGGGTGTGGCATTGTAGGGTTAGCACTGAACTGCTAACTACAAGGTTGATAGTTTAAACCCATCAGCTGCTCTTTGGAAACTCTATGCAGAGTTGCTATAAATCAGAACCAACAGTACACAACAACAACATACTGGAGGTGGTATTTGACATTCATAGATTTGTTTTAATTTTCTTCAGCTTCAACTTGAACTTTCATATGAACAATTGATGGTCTGTCCCACAGCTGGCCCCTGGCTTTGTTCTGACTGATGATATTGAGCATCTACATAGTCTCTTTCTATAGATTTAATCAATTTGATTCTTGTGTAGTTCCTCTGGTGAGGTCCACAGATATTGCTGCTGTCTATGTTGTTGCAAAAAGTATTTCCATTGAGTGTGTCCTTGGTCTTGCAATATTTATTATTACTAACTAAAGTCAATACCTATCTTGCATTAAATTCACAATAGATTCACAGTGTGTGGGGTATAGTTGCATGGGTTTGGCAAATGTATAATGTCAAATGTCCACCATTACAATATCATACAGAACTGTATCACTAGCTTAAAAATAATTGTTTGCCATATTATTTATATTATCCCTACTCCAAACTCCTGGCAACTACTGATCTTTTCACTATTTCTATAATTTTGCCTTTTCCAGAATGCTTTGTAGTTAAAATCATACAGTACGTAGCTTTTCAAGACTGGCTTCTTTCACCTAGAATATACATTTAATGTTCCTCCATGGCCAGGAGGAATCCTGGTATCGTGATGCTGTAGGATAAGCACCAACTGCTAACTTCAAGGCCAGTTGTTCAAATCCACCAGCCACTCCGCAGAAACCCTAATGTGTCAAACCCACTTGACAGTGCTTAACAACACAGTGTATCCAGGAAGGCTTCCTGGAGGTGGGGAGATCTGAGATTTGGCTTTGACGGTTCTTTCTAACAGAGTCTCATACAATGTCTCCTATCAAACATTTGTGGTTCTTTCATCTGTAACTGCTGGTCTCAGAAATGCAGCATTCTTTACATCCAAGGGTGGGGTTTATTTACTGTGTCACAAACCTAGCTCCTGATCTGCATCCAAACAAAGAGGTCCATTGACATCCTTGCTAAGAAGGTCTCAGAACTAAGCAAGGACTTTCAGATGAGAGAGGTGTGGGGAGACTTGAAACTGCTCAGGAACAATGGCTCTTTGTTGAAATCCTTTCTGTTGTTGTAGTTGTTCCTCTCAAAAAGGATGAATTTCAAAAGTAAGAATGTTTCCATTTCCAACTCTTCTGTGTTTGTTTACTGATAAGGGAGGGATAACATCATGTAATAAATCTTTCAGAAATGAAAATGCTAATGCCAATCTTAAAAGTTTAATAAGGAAGACCCTTTAAGTGTGCTTATGAAAATCCAATACAGAATGATTATTAGCATTTTGAAACCCTGGAAATTACAGCCTGGGTTGTAATGTTATCCCGGCCAAGCCTTTCTCTAAGGGGGAACAATGTACAATCCATTAGTTATGTTAAAAATTGCTGCTGTATTCCCCGATGGAGCCACCTCTGGCTTCAGCTCTCAGTTTGGGAGCAATGCTCTATCTGGAGCTTCTTTTGGTCCAGGAATTTTCCATTGGCGTCCACTTTAAGCACCAATGTAAGAAATCCCGGAGCCCTAAAGGGCAAGGGGCTTGCCAAGCTTCTCTGTGGCTGTTTCCACTTTAGCCCTGTGACTCACAGCTGGTTGCAGGTTACGTCTATGTTTCGATGAAGTGAATTGGTAGTGGAATCCCCTTCGCTCAGAAAAGTGCATCTAGATTCTCTTTTGAAAAAAAAAAAAAACTGCTAAAACTGTGCCTTGAAAATGGACAGTGATCAACATATAACAATGGTGACTGACCTAAAGGCTGATTGCAGGGTGGCCATGGTGACTTGGGTGACCTCTAGCTGACAGAGGCACTCCATGCTGAGTAGTGGCAACATCAGTGGACCAACTCAGATATTTGACGAGATGAGATTGAAGATGAATAGAGAGAAGAGATCTCATCAGAGATTTCTTTTTAAGCCATGATGAGCTATTTCTCCTGATGTCTTGTTGCTCGGACGAATCCTACTGATTTATGGCCAATTTCAGTGTCAGAGGTGCTGAAACTCAACTGTGTACAGGTTGTTCATTTCTTTCAATTGTGATTAATTAACAGTCTGATGAGGGGACAGTCACTTTGTCAGATACTGGGAATACGACCATCCACAAACCAGTCTTTACTTTCAAGTAACATCGTGACTCCAGTAGAGGAGAAAGACAAGTAGAAAATAAATCTAGGTTACATGGCAGCATGGTAAGTTCTGGGTTCAAAGTAAGAAAGAATAGGGTGCTATGGAAGCATGGAGAAGAGACAGCAAGCCATGGTAGAACATAGCAGGGAAGCAGATGACCACAATCTCAATTTCATTCCATTTCTGCCCTTATAGCAATGCTTTGGAGTTTTGGTGTGGCACTTTAGGATAAACACAAGACTGCTAACAGCAAGGTTGACTGTCAAACACACCAGCCACTCCTCAGAAACCCTAGAAAGGGTCACTATGAGTTGGAACAAACTTGATGGCACTTAATAGCAGCAGCATCGATGTTTTATTCAAAACTCATTTGTTCTCCAAGCAGAATATGCCCCTCTTTCCCTTGTACTTCCATAGCAGGTTCTCTGTTTTGTAATATCTACTATCAGAGTTCTTCTTTCTGTCTGTGTTCTTCTGAAGAGGGGGATTATGGGTGTTTCTGAAACCCTGCATAAATGCATAAATGAAATACTTCTATAAGGCAAGATTCTTTTTTTTTTTTTTTTTCAAGGCCTTACACATAGTAGGATTTTCTAAAAATAATTTTTTGAAATGAACTGTGAGTTAAATTTGATGTAAAACACAGTTGTTGCCTATTGAACAAATAGCTTAGCTTGGGAGTCTTTGCTTCAGGAGTCTTGGTGGCACAGTGGATTCAGCATTGGACTATTAACCACAAGGTTTGCAGTTCAAACTCACCCCCAGCTCTGCAGGAGAAAGATGACACTGTGTGTTCCTGCAAAGATTTACAGTCCTGGAAACCCAAAGGAGTAGTTTTACTTTGTCCTATAGGGTCGCTGAGTCTGAATCAACTGGATGGCAGTAGGTCTGGTTGGTTTTAATCTTTAATAGGAAAAATAGCTGCAATTGGAGAGAATCTGACATTTAAAAAGGTGCAACACACATTACCCCAAAACATTCCCAGGGACCTGCATGCCACTTTGTGAGACAAAGGAACAAATAGACCCTAAGTAAGGTGACTTTTGCCCTTGGATCTAGAGCTATAACCATTGTATTCATTGGGGTGGCTAGGTCTGGGGTTTCCATGCCACACACCTAAGGATTTGTACTGGTAAGTGGGGCCTTACCAGACTAAAAAAGACTTATCCAGGAGGCTTATGTATTGCATCTCTGCATTGAGAACTTCCTATACTTCATCCAAGGTCGCTTCCTTATGATGACCTGACTCTTATCCTTTTACCAAACTGATAGTTATCAGGATATCTTGTGATGTATGAGCTCTGTGAGTCGTGCCATCAAATTAATGAACTTAAAGATAGTGGACTCTTAACCTGCAAGGTCGAATCCAGTCTCGGGTGCCATGTGGGCAGCTGATGTCAGAAATGATGGAGAAGTGAGAACGTGGCTATATAATGGAGCTTTGCCTTCTGGGATTGGGCTTTATGCTGACTCTCATCCAAGAAGCTGTCATTATGCACTTATTGCAAGCACTCTCCTAGTCCGTGTTCTATGTCTCCTGTTCTCATTCTGATGCTGCCCAATGGTCTCTTTCCTACGTTGCTGTTTGAAGTGTGCTCTGAGGGCGGGGGTAATGGAAAGAGAGAAAGATTTGGGTATGCATTTTCTACTTTTCCTGAATGAAAAACTATCTAAATCACTTGACCAGGTATGAGTAAAAGCAGTCTTTGTTTTCCTAACTTCCCTTCATTTGTTGCTCAAGTTCTGGGTATTCTTGCCAGTTTGTCTGCAGTAATATTTTTGTCTTACATCAGCCACTGGAGTAGGCACTTCTCCTTGACCAATGACATAATGTGAGATGACAAAACAATTTATTGGTTTCTGCATACTATTGGTTTTTTGGCCCCTCTAGAGACTTTTATTCAGGGTGAGGAAGAGGAAGGTGACCTCTGCTGGAGAGAGAAGGCCGGAGGCAGAAGAGAGAAGAGAAGAGAGACAAATTTCTGCATACTGTTGTTTGAATCAATCACCTCATATGCTTGTGCAAGTTCAGCAATGACTAAAGAACACTCTAAAATTGATGTATTTGAATTATGGTGTTGGTGAAGAATATTGAAAGTGTCATGGACTGCTAGAAGAAGTAACAAATCTCTCTTGGAAGAAGTCCAACCTGCTCTTTAGATGTGAGAATGGTGAATTTGTCTCTTGTATTTTTGGACATGTTATCAGGAGAAGGGCATCATGCTTGGTAAAGTGGAAGGTCAGTGAAAAAGAGGAAGACCATCCTATGAGATGGGCAGACACAATGGCAGCAGTAATAATCTCAAACACAAGAACGCTGTGAGGGTAGCGCCGGGTCGGCAGTGTTGTGCATAGGGTCGCTATGAGTCAGAACCAACTCAATGGCACCTAACAACAGCAACAACAACAGTGGTTTGAATACAATTTTAAATAAAGTCACTCTGAAAAATACTGGTAGAAAGGCATTACCCCAGGAAAGGATTTCTTTTGCTTTCAACTGGCCCTGTCTGTTCTCGGCTCTGCAAATGTTCTCTCTGCTGATTCTTCATCTTGAGTGTGTTTATATTCCACTCCTTTCAGCAATAAGAGCAACTGTTTGACTAGGGTCTGATCTTAAAATGGAATAATCCTTTGAGCCGAAATTCAGATGGTATTACATCAACGGTAAATACAATGATTAAACATGGTTTATCCCTCCTCAACCACAGCAGTTAGACTTTTATTGTTTAACCACTTGGTGCCCACTATAATTGGGTTCTCAGTTTCACCTTCTTGGGCCTTAGGTTTTCCATGCACAAGAAACCAAATATAGGTTTTTTTGGCTTCTGAGTCCTCTATTTCCCATTACTTTATTGAAGACAGTCAGGTAGCCATGGCAATAGCTGGCAATTAATACTCAAATTATACAATTATTTATTTCTCTCCAAATAAAACAGCAAAAATAAAGATTGTTTTAGGAACAATCTAAGCTTTTGCAACCAACTATGAGGTCCACTGACATACATAAGTGGAAGAGAGGAGACCACTCCTCAGAACATTGTCTTGAGCATCTAAATGTAAAAACCAATGAAGTCCACAGATACAACATTCTCAAAAAAAGAAGGTATCGGCTTTTGTGAACCCTGGGTCTTTGTCACTCAATGCATACATGCTAGGATGGGTCCTTCTGGACTCTAATACAACTAGGGTGTCATCCATATCACCATGATAGTGAAGGCCCAGATGTCCCAATCTGTCCTACTGTGACCTGGGCCTTATGGTGAGGTTACCTTATCTTGTTTTGCATTCTTCATGAGCCATGTTGTTGTTGTTGTTAAGTGCTGTTGAGTCAGTTCCAACTTATAGCAGCCCTGTATATGAACTGCTTGTGAGTTTGAACCATCAACATTGCAGTTCAAACCGACCTTGTGGTCCAGTGCTTAACCTACTAACACCACACCAGGACTTCATATTACCATCTTATTTGATGTACTTTGTTTAGTTTCTTTGTCCCCAACTAGAATCCTTGGGAATAAAGTTTCTGATTGTCTATCTGAATCTCAAGCCAAGTTCTTGGCTACAGAAGAGCAGAACACTTCCTTTGCAGTTCCACCAGCATTCCAATAGGGAAGATGTCACTTCTCAGTGGTAGAATGCTTGCCTTTCATGTGGTAGGCCAGGGTGTGATTCCTGGCCATTGCACAGCCACCACCCAACTGTCAGAGAAGGCTTGCATCTTTCTATAATGCTAAAAAGGTGCCAGTGGAATGTCCAGGATAAGATGGACTGGAAAGAAAGATCTAGCAATCTACTTCCCGAAATCAGCCAATGAAAATCCTATGGGTCACAATAGCCCAATCCATTGTGCATGGAGTTGCTACAAGATGGGTGCCAACTTGTCATCAGCCAACAACAATGGCAATTCCCTATAGAAAACAGACTGTATTACTAAAAGAAAGAGGAGTGGATGCACTCAGGCAGATGCAATACATGTCA
>NW_006408718.1:1055320-1056782 GCF_000296735.1 Chrysochloris asiatica
TGTAGAAGAATTGATGCTTTTGAGTTATGGTGTTGGAGGAGAATATTGAAAGTGCCATGGGCTGCCAAAAGAACCAATAGATCTGCATTGGAAGAAGTGCAGTCAGAGTACTCCTTGGAGGCCAGGGTGGCCAAATTTCGTCTCTCATACTTTGGACATATTGTCAGGAGGGACTGGTTGCTGGAGAAGGATATCATGTTTGGTAAGGTGGAGGGTCAGAGAAAAAGAGGAAGACCCCCCAGCGAGATGGATTGGCAAAGTGTCAGCATCAATGGGCTCAAGTGTGGCAACGATAGTGAGGTTGGCCCAGGATTGGGCAGTGTTTCGTTCTGCTGTGCATTATGTCGCTATGATTCAGCACTGACTCGATGGCATCTAGCAACAACAACAAAGCCTGTAGGAACTCCATCTAGGGCTGGAAACGTAGCCATTGTCACATCTCTCCTCCACCCACTTCATGAGTTTCTTGCCCAACAGGAGCACCCCAGAGTTTTTGCCTTCCTGGGTCCAACAACTATTGTTTTTGTTGTTTATTTTTCCGTTCCTTGTTTCATTGTTTTTATTTATTTATTCTTTTGTCTCCTTCTTTCTCTTTTACCCTTCTCTTGATTTTTATCCTAACTCCACTTTTATTTTTCCTTCTTTTCATCTGTTTCTTATTTCTATCCTCTATTTTCTTTTTTTCTCTTGATTTCTCTTTGTTATTCTCTAATCTCTTTCTCTTTTCATCTTCCCTTTATTTGCATTTTTTCCCTCTTCCTTCTATTTCTTTCTTATTTTTTCTCTTGTACAGCTCTATTTTCCTGTCCCTCTTTTCTCTTTTTAGTTACTTTATATTATTTTGTTGTTGTTGCCCATTTTTGTTTCTTCTTTCTCTTATTATATTCTGTTTTTGCTGTTGTTGGCTTGCTTGTTTGTACTGTTTTGTTTTCTGGGTGTGTTTTCTCCTCTTGCTCTATCCAACAGGAAGTAGCAGCCCTGCCCATATAGCTCAACCACAACATACCCTCTGCAGCTCTACTCACTGATAGAGCCAATACCAGGTCCTATACCACCAGATCAATAGACATCAGCCAAGACAGGCAAAACCCATCCTAATCTGAGTTGTAGGAGCAGCGAATGAAAAAATAGCACACATGTTTCCATTATCTAATCTCAGCCACTAGGAGACAGTTAGTGAAAGGCTAAGGACCCACCAACATACAGTAATCAATTAAATACACACACAATGGCACTGCAATGTCAGAAACAACAGAAGATTTTAACTCAAAGAAACAAGCTGTTGTTATTAGGTACCATCGAGTTGGTACCAACTCATAGTGACCTTAGGCACAGCAGAACAAAACACTGCCCGATCCTAGACCAACCTCACCATTGTTGCCACACTTGAGCCCATTGATGCTGCTACTTTGCCAATCCATCTCTCTGGGGGATCTTCCTTTTTCTCTGACCCTCCACCTTA
>NW_006408718.1:1062317-1067063 GCF_000296735.1 Chrysochloris asiatica
GGTCCGAGAAAAAGTGGAAGACCTCTAGTGAGATGGATTGGCCAAGTGGCAGTATTGATGGACTCTAGCGTGACAACAGTCGTGAAGTTGGCCCAGAACTGGGCAGTGTTTTGTTCTGCTGTCCATAAGTTTGCTATGAGTCGGTACCAATTCAATGGCACCTAACAACAACAAGAACAACAGTGTCAGCAACTTCTTTGAATAATTTATCTAGGTTTTCTTCCTTAAAACAAAAGTCTTGTGGCTCTATAACTTCATTAACTGAATTTTGCAAGGGGACCCCAACCCTAATACCACTCTGACACTCTTGGATAAAGCATGGACCTAGTGTTGGAGTTATAGAAGTCTGCCTGAGAGATGCCTCTCATTAGCTGGAGACAGCAACCTTTATCCTTAATTACTCGAAAAGCATCTCACAAGATACATCAGGCAAACCACAAACTCCAGGAAACCAATTACAGAGGTAACTGGACTTCAGTGCAAAGTGGGCACAAATGCAGTCTAATTGTTCTCTTCTCTTGAGTGAAACCACAGGCGAGTCAGGCTGGTTTCACTTTCATTATAATGGGAAGGAAGAATTACATTTGGCCAAATGGAATAATCCTTGGTTGCCCAGGCTCTGTTCCTGTCCTTTACCTGCATACATTGTAATCAGCCACATTCAACAGTGTATGATTACGTATTTCATCTTTAATACAAAAGAGCTGAGTTCTCCTGGAATGATAACTGGAATGGAAAAATTATGAGTTGATGCCCTGTTATAGGAATGGAATCTTCCTTGAAAACAAGGGCAATGTGAGTGTTGCATAGTAACCAAATCTCTTGACTTGCCCAGTCAGAAACAATGGTGTCTGGCTCAAAGTTGATGACTGAGTACACTACTTTGAATCTGTTGTTCTCTAGAATTTTGGCAATCATCAAATCTCCCTTCTCACACTCCTAAAAGGACAGACGAAGCCTCTCCCATTCCAGTACTTTGACCTGTAATTTTTCCCATTCTGGTTATTGTTCTAGTTATTGACATATTGCAAATTCAGATCCATTCCAATTTTACTGTGTGGGCCATGACTAAACAGGCTTGAACTGGTTTGAAGTCCTGATTCAGAATGCTTGTATTTTATCATGGAGACAGTAAGAAACCACTGTTGACTCCTTTGCCAATGACAGGGATTGCTAACACTTCACAGCATTCCTGAACCAGTTGCTACCATGAGTCCTGCTGTTACCACAGACTCTTTCCCAATGCCAACTCCTGTGAGTTCACCACCAGTCAGACTTGGTGTGGAAATGAACTTGACTAATTGCTTAGGTGGTACCCAGGTTGTCCACAATTACCTCTGCCTATAAAATGAACATTTTGATGTTTGTGATTAAGGACTTCAGCTGCCACAGGAGGTCATTCCATTAAAATAATTTCACACCCATTCATGAATTTTTGAGAATCTTTCTTAAGACATTATCCCTTTCATTTAGAACCTGACAGAAGAATTTGCAAAATCTCAAAAGAGTGCACTACTACTTTAAACCAATTAAAAATAGGAAGAGAAAGAATGACTCATTATCATTAGACTGACTTAAACCCAGAGTCAGCAAGAGCATCAAGGGATCCCCTTGTGTCAGCTCTGAGAGAGACACACACAAAAAAACTGCCTCAAGAGCTTGTTGCTGTTGTGGTTAAGTGCCTTCAAGTCAGTTCTGACACATAGAGACTCTGTATAGGGCTTCCGAGGAGTGGCTGGTAAACTTGAACCTGCAACCTGGTCAAGAGCAGGTTTGTTTAATTCATAAATGGATATTAACAGGTTTCTTTGAACAATCCTGGAAAATGATAAGCACTCTTTTTGTCAAGAATGGTGAAGTTCTGGAATGAATGAGAACAGGTATATAAGAAAAGAGAATGTTGAGTGGGGTCATATCAATTTCTTTACCAATCTCCTTAATTCATAGTTTTAATAGCTTTTCAATGTCTTTCCCAATTCAGTGGCTTCAAATTTGAAAAAAAAAAAAAAAATTATATATAAAAAGAGAGATGAAGTATATTTTCCTTCAGCCATCCAAAGATCAGGTGCTTACAGAATAATAACTACTAGCAGCACTGATATACTAGGTTTTATTAAAACTCTTCAGAACTCCCAATAATCAGAGAGAACGTCTTGACTCTGCTAAAGGTTCAGTGGAGAAGAGGGAAGAACAACAACAACAACAACAACAAAACAGCCAATTACATGTGTGGACATCTCCCAGCATGACGTCCTCTCTTTGTCCCTGAGAACACTCACTCACAGCATTTGCCCTTCCCTGAGAAGACTATAGATCCAATGCTTTTGAATTCGAGTGCTTGTTTGGGTTTAAACCCAAAATGGAGAATCCTTATGCATATGTGGTTGCAGAGAGCCTGAACTAGTGACCAGGAGTCAGTATGAGAGACTTTAGTTTATTACAGAAAAGATGGTTTGCAAATAGGGAAACTTACTGACCAGTGGCGTCCAGCTAGACAGTCAAAATTCTGCATGAAGGGAATGGACTAAGGTCTTTTAAAATCAAGGGGTATACAAGCTGTGTGTATCGTTACAGTTAAGGGTGGTGTGAGGACCATGAAAAGGCAGGAAGGCCACAGGTGCCAGAATACCTGCCCCTTCTTGGAGAACAAGGTGTCTGAGTATGTATAGGGGCAGGAGAGTGCTGACCCTTCCTAGCATATGTGTGAGTTTTGGTATGCATAACAGGAAGAGGGGGCTGTCTGCTCCTTCCTAGCATATGTATAACTAAAGCATGAGGACAAAGAGTTTCAGTATGTATAGCTGAAGCACAGGGAAGGATAGGAGATATGGGTTGAGATGACATTAGGGTAGCCATTTTGGAGCATTTACTCTCTACCCCTCCAGTGTTGGCAAAGAATATTGAAAGTACCAGAGACTGCCAGAAGAGCAAACAAATCTGTCTTAGAAAAGTACAACCAGAATTTTTCTTAGAAGGGAAGATGGTGAGACTTCTTCTTACATACTTTGTCATCAAGAGGGATCAGTACCTGGAGAAGGATATCAAACTAAGCAGAGGGTCAGTGAAAAAATGAAAGCCCCTCAATGAGATGGATTGACACAGTGGATGCAGCAATGGATTTAAACATACCAACAATTATGAACGTGGCACAGGACTGGGCAGAGTTTTGTTCTATTGTACATAGGGTTGTTATGGGTCTCAGCCAAGTCAGTGGCAACAAAGAACAGAGAAAAGGCAGGGGACCTTAGCATTATTATTATTATATGAGCTGATTAAATTTTGATCTTCCTGTTTTGTTTTGTTTTTTAATTTGTGACTTTGGATTAATGAGGAGCCCTGGTGGCACAACGATTAAGTGCTCAACTGCTGACCTAAAGATCAGCAGTTCAATCCACCAACAGCTCCATGGGAAAAATTTGTGATAGTATGTTTCTGTAAATATTGTAGTCTTGGAAACCAGGGTCTGTTCCTCTGTTCCCTCTGCCTTTACATCTTCAAGGACAAATCTATTTTACTTTGTCCTATAGGCTTGAACACTGAGTCTCCACATCAAGTTTTTTTTTTTTTTTAAGGGGTTAAGAAGGTCAGTAAGTCAAACTCTCTGAGTTTCACAAATGCATAACACTTGTACCCTCAGGTTATGAAGATTAAATGTGATGCAAATCACTGCAAAGTAAAAATTCCAGACCTTTAAATTCCTAAATCCTCTCTGTTCATTGACACATTGAGTATGTCCTCCTAACACGCTTGGTTAACATTTCATGCAATTGTCCTTCTTGAGAGTATGGATGGATGCCTGAATTTTAAAAAGCTCTTTATAATTCTCAGCATGGTGCTGGATGTGATGGATTGAATTGTGCCCTTTCCTACCTCCCCAAAATGTGTATTGAAGTCTTGGCCCTGTACTTGTGAATACAATCATGATTGGAAATTGTTTTTTTCTTTTGTTAAGCTAATTAGGTCATACCAGCATAGGATGGGTCCTAAACCTAATCATTTCTGAGTAATATAAAGAACAGAATAGACAAGAGACACACATGGGGGAAGACAGGCACCAAGGATTTCCAAGGAACACCAAAGAATGTCAAAGAACTCCAAAGAATTCCTGGAGCTCCCAACAAGGAAGGACCCTACCCTGAAGATCCACCACTCATTTGTCAGTTTGTCACACTGTGGTGGCTTGTGTGTTGCTGTAATTTTGGTAGCTATGTCATTGGTATTTTAAATACCAGCAGTGTCACTCTAAGTGGACAGGTTTCAGGTGACATTTCAGATGACTAGGAAGAAGGAAAGATGAACTCCTTACAAATATTTAGTCACTGCAAACCTTAAGAATAGCAGTGGAACACTGTCAGATAGCACCAGAATATTGACTATTGAAACATGATGAAAACCACCAGAATACTGTCGGATATTGTGCAGGAAGATGAGTGCTGTAGGTTGGAAGATACTCAAAATGCAACGGAGAAAGAGCTGCCTCCTAAAAGTAGAGTTAACCTTGATGATGTGAATGAAGTAAAACCCTCTGAACCTTCATTTGTTGATGGGGCACAACTCAAAATGAAGAGAAACAGTTTTAAATGTCCATTAATAGTCAGAACATGGAATGTATGAAGTATGGATCTAGGAAAATTGGAATTTGCTAAAAAAGAAATGGAATGCATAAACGTTGATACCCTAAGCATTAATGAGTTGAAATGGGTTGATATTAGCCATTTTGAATCTGACAATCACATGATTTTCTAT
>NW_006408718.1:1068117-1098504 GCF_000296735.1 Chrysochloris asiatica
GTACCAAAAAGAAATGGTCAATGTTCAACCATTTCTAGAAGTAGTATTTGATCAAGAGCTAATGATCCTGAAGGAAGAAGTCCAAGGTACATTGCAGGCACTGACAAAGAACAAGGCTCTGGAGATAAATATAAATCTTTCAGCAAACTGATGTGGCACTGGAGACACTTACTCATCCATGCCAAGAATTTTGAAAAACAACTACATGACCAACTGACTGGAAGAGATCCATATTTGTGACAATTTCAAAGAGAGGTGACCCAACAGAATTTAGAAATCATTGGACAATATCATTGATATCCCATGCAAGTAAACTTTTGCTAAAGAGAATCCAAAAATTGCTGCAACCATACCTTGACCATACATACATACATACATCATACGGAGATTTGCCAGAGATTCCAGCCAGATTCAGAAGAGGACATGGAACAAAGGATACCATTGCTGTTGTCAGATGGATATTGGTTGCAAGCAAAGGATACCTGAAAGATGTTTACCTGCGCTTTATTGACTATGCAAAGGCTTTCCATTGTGTGGATCATGACAAGCTATGGACAGCATTGCAAAAAATTAGTATGCTAGAACACTTAATTGTGCTCACGAGGAACCTGTACATGGACCAAAAGGCAGTTGTTCAAATGGAACAAGGGAACACTGAATGATTTAAAATTAGGATAAGGTGTGTGCCAGGTTTGTGTTCATTCCCCATACGTATTCATTCTGTATGCTTAGCACATAATCCAAGAAGATGGATTATATGAAGAAAAAAATGTGGCCTCAGTATCATAGGAAGATGCATTAGCAACCTGGGACACGCTGGTTATACAACCTTGCGTGCTGAAAGCAAAGAGGACTTAAAATACTTGCTGATGAAGATCAAAGACCACAGCCTTTGGTATGGGTTGCATGTCAATGTGAAAAAAACTAAAATCCTCACTCTTGAACCAAGAAACAGCATCAAGATAAAAGGGGGAAAGTTCGAAGTTGTCACAGACTTCATTTTGCTAGGAACAATCATCACTTATGGAAGCAGCAGTCAAGAAACCAAATGATGTGTTGCATTAGGCAAACTTGCTACACAAATCTGCTGTAACACTTCTCGAAAGTGTTGAAGAACAAAGATGTCAGTTTGAGGACTAAGGTGTGCCTGATCCAAGCCATGGTATTTTCAGTAACCACATTTGCACGTGAAAGTTGGACCATGAGTAAAGAAGACCATGGAAGAACTGATACACTTAAGCTATGGTGTTGGAGGAGAATATTGTAAGTAAATACCATGGACTGCCAAAGCAACAAATAGATCTGTGTTGGAAGAAGTGCATCTAGACTGCTCCCTGGAAGCCAAGATGGCCAGAATTCATCTCTCATACTTCAGACATATTATCAGGAGGGATCAGTTCTTGGAGAAGGATACCATGTTTAGTAAACTAGAGGGATGGAGCAAAATAAGAAGACCCACAATGAGATGGATTGGCCCAGTGACAGCAGCAATGGGCTTGGGCAGGGCAGTGATTGTGAGGCTAGCTCAGGATGGGGTGCTTTTTGTTCTGTGGCGCGTAGGGTTGCTATGCATCAGTACCAACTAGATGACACCAAACAACAGCAACTCTAGAGCTGATGCCCTGATTTGGATTTGCAGAGTCCAAAATGTAAGACAATAAATGCCTGCTTGTTAAAACCACCTGCTTTTGTGTTTGTGTTATAGCAGCACAAGGCAGCCAAGACACTGGACATATGGCAAATACCCAGTAAATGAATTTTAATTTAACCAACTTTCAATCAACCTTTTGCCAATGTATTGACGATAATAAGATTCTCACACAATATAAAAAAGGACATTGGCCAGCCATAAATACCTGGCTTCATCCACCAAGGTATATTCCATTAGTGGACAATTATATGAAAATTAAGATCATATTTTTAAAGAATAGCTAGCATGGTGACCAGATAGCTATTCTTTCAAACAGAATAGCTCATAATATATGAACAGGCTTCAAAAAGTTCATGAAAAAGTTCTATTATCTTTTAATTCCATTTTTCCATGAACTTTTGAAACCCCTTCATATTATTGAATGAAAAGGGCAGGTCCTATCACCAATGTAATGCATATGAGCCTGGAAGCAAAAACTGAAAGGATAAACATGAGAAAATAGCAGTGGTTTTATCAGGGGACAGAATTACTTTATTTTATTTCTGCTTCAATGTTTTGGAATGATCTACAACAAGCATGTACTCCTGGAAGATCTGAAAGAAGAAGAAAAAAGGTCTAGTTATTTTTCATAGAGGATGGAAAGACTGTCCAAACTGAAATAAATTTCCCAAGGATGCTGCAAATACTGCTTTAGAGAAATTGGTCTGGATGATCATCTTCCCGTCTCTCCTCAGGGCTGGTGAGGGCTGTGTTATCCTATTGGGTTACACGCTCACCTTATGGTTGCAGAGAAATGGAGAGAGAAAGGATTTTTCTCATAGACAAGTTCACTTCTTTGGAAAGGTCTTGTCAGTTTCCTTTGGCGTTTCAAGGTCCTGTAGGATAAGCACTGGATTGTAAACCACGTGGCCAACAGTTTAAACCCACCAGCTGGTCCTCAGAAACCTTGTACAGAGTCCTTATGAGTCAGAATCAACTCGACAGCACTTCATAACAACAAACTGAGGTCAGCCTACTGCCTTCCATTAATAAGTGAGTTGACAAATCTTGGTCACTGGCATCTTCTTGGACAACCTGAAAGACTACTAGTCAGTGGCAGAAAGGTGGATACCAGGACCTCACCGTACAGGAATCCTCCCAAGCACCCTTATTTGCCTGAATGTAAGTACAAACTACAAGGAGCTCTGGTAGCGTAATGGTTACGAATTGGGCTGTGAACTGCAAGGTCAGCAGTTCGAAACTACAAGCTGTTCCACGGGAGAAAGATGAGGCTTTCTGTTCCTGTAAAGATTTACAGCCTTGGAAACCCCGTACAGGGTCGCTATGAGTCGGAACCAACTCCACAGCACATAACAACAACAAATACAGACTACAGTAACCTACGGAAGCCACGAAGGTAAAGTGAATGAGTGGATTGGTTGAGAGTGACATGTTGGAAAGAATTTAAGAAGGGAGTTGCAATTCAGAGCCAGCCAATGGTTGCCAGCCAGGGACTCAGAAAAATGGGTCTATTTCTGCAGGATTTGAAATTAAAAAAAAAAAAATTAATTAATTTTCAGAAAATTCATCAGTGTTTAATAGTGCAGGAAGAAAGATAAAATAATAAGGCAATGTAGTGTGTGCCACCTTGGCTAAACTGCGTTACCTGCACACACCATCTTCCATGTTGTGACTCTGTCATGGACGGTGTATTTCCCCAGCTTGTAACTGTGATTTACTATGCACTAGATCCCATGTCCACCAGTTGTCTGTCAGTTTGTCGTGCTGTGGTGTGTTTGGTAAGGTGGAGGGTCAGAGAAAAAGACGAAGACCCCCAGCAAGATGGATTGGTAAAATGGCAACATCAATGGGCTCAAGCATGGCAACAATTGTGAGGTTGGCACAGGACCAGGCAGTGTTTCGTTTTGTTATGCATAGGGTTGCTATGAGTCGGTACCAACTCTATGACACCTAACAACAACAACAGATCCCATGTGAGCCAATGTGTATATGTGATACACTCAGTTTCACCCACTTGTACCATCTGCCATAGGAGGAGCCTGCCCTGGGGAACTACCGTCCCAGAATGAGACCCAGTTGAACCACAATTGTCCCAGATGAATCACAGTCCCATGAGTGAGAAAAATACGATGTCCTAGGTCACTGAGATTGTGCTCTTTTTTTTTCCATACAGCAAAACCCAACTCATACACCACTCCTGGGTAACTAGTTTGAGAAAACCAAGATAAAGCACCTATTAAGTGCCTGGGACATAAAACTGGTGCCATCAAGTTGAGTTTGACCCATGGTGACATCATGTGTAATGATGTCTGATTTATTTTGGAAGTAGATCAGCAGGATTTTATTTTATTTTTTTGAATTTTGGAAGGAGATTGGAGGAACCTTGGGGTGGACTCGAGCATCCAACCTTTTAGTCCACAGTTGAGTGTGTTAAGCAGTGACTCTAACTGAAATGAGTGCTCCGTGGAGTTGACTTTTACTCAGAGTAGAGCTACTCCATTGGCTGTTGTCTTTCCAGGAGCAGGTCACCAGGTTTTTCTCCTGTGGAGAGGTCAGTGGGTTGAAATCACCAACCTTTAGGTTAGCAGCTGAGTGCTTCACCATTTTCACCACGGCACCAACTGCAGCATTTGTTGTTGTTGTTAAGAACTGTCAAGTCATTTCCGACCCATAGCGACCCTGTGAAGGGTTTCCAAGGAGGAGCTTGTGAGCTTGAACCACCGACCTTGCGGTTCAAACTGACTTTGCAGTCTGGCGCATTAACCCATAGCGCCACACCAGGACTCCAACTGCAGCATAGTATATACTTAATAAATGGTTGTGCTGATTGGTATGGGCTTGATGGATGTCCTAGAGTTTCCATAATACAGAGTAATCTTGGCCCAATGTCTTGCAGAATGTTTATATTGTGTTGATTTGACCTCTGAGAAACTTGCACATACCTGCCTCTGTCTACCTTTTACCTTCTTACATGCCTCCAGGGTAAGTGTTACCCAGAATCATGCCACAGCATTATAGATTGTTTGGACCTTATGAGGACAATGTGTGGTGAGCAGTGATATCAGGTTTGGGAGCATCTGACTACATCGTGTTCACAAGCAGGTCTGATACGGGTCAGAGATTCATCATACAGAGTGACATCATCACACTTTTCAGACCCAGTAACCTTTAATGGGATGTTGAGTGATGTTAAACAATAACCAACACTATGAAGTGCAAGGAACCGTACTTTTGGACTCCATGGCAGACAATCAGCCCTAACCAGATGGTAGGGGTGCGAGGTGACAGGGTGGTATCTCAGAGGACATAAGATTGAAGCTGAGCTTTTAAAGATGAATCATTTTCATTACACAAGAAGCCGAGGAATAATCTTCTCTGAGGAAAGAAACATGTACAAAGATAGACAAGGTGTGAGACTTGGTGTATTCAGAAAATACAGAGGAGTCTTGCTGTTCAGTGCTGTTGAGTTGGTTCCAACTCATAGTGACCCTGTGAGTGGCTGGTGGGTTTGAACCTCTGACCTTGTGGCTAGCAGTCCAATGTTTTTACTACAACACTACATAGAGAAGTCTTGTTGTTGTTGTTTAGAGCCATCGAGTTGGTTCCAACCCACAGTGACCTTTTATAGGTTTCTCGAGGAGTGGTTGGTGAGCTTGAACCACCAACCTTGTGGATCAAACCGACTTTGTAGTCCAGCGCATTAATCCAGTGCCACACCAGAACGCCACAAAAGAGGAGTCTTTGCTGTTGTTGCTGTTAAGTGCTGTCTAGTCGAATCTGACCCACAGCAACCCTGTATAGGGTTTCTGAGGAGCAGCTGGTGATCTTGAACCACCGACGTTGCAGTTGAAATGACTGCAGGCTGGTGCATAAACCCACAGCGCCACACCAGGACTGCTAGTCTCCATGGCTGGTTATCTGTGTGCCATGGAGTTGAACCACCAACATTGCAGTTGAAATGACTGCAGTCTGGTGCATAAACCCACAGCGCCACACCAGGACTGCTAGTCTCCATGGCTGGCTATCTGTGTGCCATGGAGTCAGTTCTGACTCACAGCGACCCTGTACAGGGTTTCCAGAACTATAAATCTTTACGGGGGCAGAATGCCTCATCTTTCTCCAGCGGAGCAGCTGGTAGTTTTGAACTGCTGACCTTGCAGTTCGCAGCCTGATTTGTAACCAAAAATTGCTACTGCCGACTACATTTCAAGTCATCATGTCAGGGTATTGGGAAAAGTTTTCAATTAGCAATAATTGCAATTTGGAAAAAACCTCATATTATTCAGGCCCAAGTGGACAGCAGCTAAACTATAAAGTAAGGTGGGGCCAGGTTGTCCACTGCCTTGGATGCTGTAGATGGTCCAAAGTTCGTCACCATGACTTCCTCCCCTTCCAGGACTAGTATGCTACTAACCCATCAAGAAGTGACTTCTCGGCCTCCATGCCTTGAATCTGGCTGGCCTGTGACTCTCAGATTAATGTTGCTGTATCAATCCTGGGCCCTGGCAGTTATGTTTGCTCTCTCAGAACCCAGCTGTCATTCTGTGAGAATTTCCTGGGGAGGCATGAGAACATGTCATCTTAGATGTCCAGCCCATTTGCCTCTGATGAGTCCAATCCCAGCCAGCATCTGACATCCTAAATTCAAACCACCCAGGCTAGACCAGTGGCATTCTTAGAAGTTGTTGTTAAGTGCTGTCAAGTCGGTTTCAATTCATAATGACCCTGTATAGGATTTCTGAGAAGTGGCTGGTGGATTGGAACCACTGAGCTTGCAGTCTACTGTTTAGTCTAAAGCACCACATCAGGACTTATAAATAAATGATAGCAATAAACTCTTGCCCCGAGTCCCTACATTTTGAGTCAATTTGCCATGCAGCAATAGATAACTGGAATGGGGGTTTTGTAAATTATCCAAGGTATAATCTGAAGAGATTTGATATTGGTGACTTCAAAAAATTGTTTTCTTTTTGAAACAAACAAACCTAAGAGGGTGGGGTGGAGTGGGGATACATTGAAAATTGGGTGATTCAGTTAATGTGCTCGACTGAAAGGTTGGAAGTTCGAGTCCAAAATCAGCGACTGAAAACCCTGTGGAGCACAGTATCACTGACACACCCAGGACACCTTGAATGGAATCTCCTTATGAAAACACATCCATTGAGAACCCTGTGGAGTCCAACACTACTCTGGCACACGTGAAGTCACCATGAGTGGGATCTACTTCTGAAAACTCAGCCACTGAAAACCCTGTGGAGCATAGTTGTATTCAGGCACACTTGGGGTTGCCATGAGTTGCAATTGATTTACTGGCCAATCTCTTTGATTTCCTTTGTTTCTTTCAGCATGTTAATGCTCTTGGGAGACAATGTGATGTTCTAGAAAGAACCCAGTTTTGTAGAGCTACCTGAATCAAATAATTACTGTGTCACCCCAGGAGCTGTGAGACTGAAGACAAGTCACTTTAGGGACTAGTAACTGTGATTGCCCAGATCCCCTTTCTGAGGCCAGTGTAAAACCCCACTGCCATCTACTTGATTCTGACTAATAGTAACCTATGTAGGGCTTCCAAGACTACATCTTTATGGGAGCAGATAGTCTTATCTTTCTCCTATGGGAACAGATGTTCAGTTTAAACCACTAACATTTTAACTAGTTTAACCGAGAGGCTGTGAATTTTGTCTTCTGGTTGACCTCTTCCCTCAGTTGACGGCCAACATCATGCCCTGAAAAATGGCAACTCCCTTCTGTCATTCTAAATGACAACTCACCTTCTAAGTGTCATTCCAAAAATGACACACTGTCCAGGGGATGGTGTCCAGCTAATGACTCTCTGGTTTGGAGGTACAGAAGACTGGCCTCTTCTTTCAAGAAGAGGTAACTCTTCAGTGAGGTTTATTTTTCAAAGCTTCCTTCCATGATCCTGATCCAAGAAGCAGCTTCTCTTGGCTCCTTCCTTTTCCCTCTTCTGCTTCCCCTATTTCCATGGGTCTCCCCATGAAGAGCACACCTGCAATAACCATGTACCCCCAAACCCCATTCTTAGACTTTGCCTCTTGGCGGGGTCCTGGTCTAAAGTATTTTATCTATGGTGGCTTCCCTCTTCCAGATATTTGTTTGCAGAATTTGCTGAGATAGTAAAATTTGTTGTTGTTGTGTTGTTAAGAGTTGGTTCCGACTCATAGTTACCCTGTATAGTGTTTCCCAGGAGCTGCTGGTGAGTTTGAACCACCAACCTTGCAGTTAAAAATGACCTTGCAGTCCAGTGCTTTATCCCACAGTGCCACTGCAGCCTAGCACAAAATCAACACCCAATAAATACTAGCATAGCTCCTGTTCTTAGGGTCTATGGAGTCAGCCCCTGACTCACGGCAACCTCATGCACTGTGGAATAAAATATCATCTGGTCACACACTATCCCTGTGATTAGTTGTGGACCAGATCATTGTGACACATAGAGTTTTCATGGATTAATTTTGGGGAGTAGATCCTAGGTCTTTCTTCTTTGTCTGTCTTAGCCCAGAAGCTTTGTTCAAGCCTGTTCAGCACCAGAGTAAAACCACTACATTGGGGCTAATGCTACCCTGTTTGTGTGTTCATTCATTGCAGTAGTAACTCCTCCTTCAGTTGTCTTTCAGATACCAGCAGCCACTTAGACGATAAGCAGCCAAAACCAGACTCAATTAGTTTGGTGCCCCACATATACACACAGAGCCAACAAAACAAACTTAACCACCCCAGTAAAACTTCCTGGTTTTCCAGAGCACAAAACCCCAACATTTCATGTACACCTGCACAGTGAATTTAAAATTGCATGACCCTTTAAGTTGAAGTGTACACAAGTTCAATCAACCACTAGTCTTACTTCACCCCTTTTTTATGAGTATGTACAACTTACTTGTCCATTTCCCTATAATTCTGGAAATTCCCAGATGTTTGAGGAGTCACATCTGAGGAGCAGTTCACCTGGCTCCTTGTTCAGCGCTTTGAAATAAAGTTACTTTCGCTTTCTTAAAGACTGGTGTCCAGAGATAGGATTTCTGTATGCACTGGGCAGGGACCCTTTTGCATTCATTGATAATAATAACATGCAAGCCTCCACTGATAGATGGTTGCGCCTGCGCTCGATTGGTCAAAAGCCACACCTGAGTCTTCCACAAGGAAGGTGACACAGCCACTTCAGAACCTACTACTACCTCTTCCTCTTTAGTCCACAGTGGAAAAATACAAGGAAAGATTTTTTAAACAAAAGAGGTCCACATGTAAATATCCTATACTCTGTATACAACAGATCTCAGAGAAACAGGCAAGTACCTGAGGCCATACTGCTTTTGGAAGTGGGAATATTAACCCCTACTTTGTGTAGCTGCGTGAGGATTAACGGGAACCATGTCTGTGAGCATTAAGAACTTTAGGCACCGTTGTTAGCTGCAGAGTAAGCACTCACTGAGTGGAACCAACGAATTGTCATTGAATCACCTCCAATAGACCTGTGTTCCATCTGCTTTTCCAATGGTTGGTTTTTTGGAAGTAGAGTGACAAACCTTTCATCTGAGGTGCCTCTGGGTGAACTCAATCTCTAACCATGTGCTTAGCAGCTGAAGAAATACATTAACCACTGGCGCCGTCTAGAGGAGCCACCATTCATTGGATGGCAAGCTTCTGGAGCACAGTCCTTCCTTTCCCATCACTGTAGCCTCAGCTAGCACAGTGACTGGGGCAGAGAGCTTGCTGTTGGTGGTGCTATTGAGTTGGAGCAACTGATGGGTTTGAATTGCTGACCTTGTGGCTAGAAGTCCAGTGCTTATCTACAGAGCTACACCAAGACTCCAAAGGCACCTCTAAATCGGAATAATAAGGAACTTACAGCTAATGGCACAGGGAATCATGTTTTTAGAGAGTTGGCACAGGTTTTCCAGTTATAGCCCAAGCTTACTGCTTCTCCTCACTGTGAGCAGATTTCTCCCCATGTACTCACAAACAGCCAGATTCATTGCCTTGGTTGTTAACACAGTTTATTATTGGCACACTTATCAGTAAAGCATACATAAAATACAGCTGTTTGATAACACACGGAGCCACTGTGTCTTAACATGTGTAGAGGAACATATTAATATGCAAATGGAAAAATTAGTTCTCTTATAAAGTTTCACATAAATACACTGGAATTGCCCCAAAGAGAAAAGTCCCCATCAAATAATCAGCTGAGGGCTTTACAAAATATTATACAAGAAATATACTGTGGAAAGAAAGAACAGTCAACTCAGGTACAATCATAATAATAATTAAAACAAAACACAAAAAAGTTTCAAATTTATTAAACTGCCCACAAAATTAATGGATTACATGGCTTGAAAATATTTGGATCAAAAGCAATGTATACATTCTCCTGGGGCCAAGTGTCTTTCTTCACATAAAAATCTGCCTTTGGGTCCTTAATGACCAAAAGATCTTTCTTGTGCCAACTCTCAGGCTAAATTATTCCAGAACCAAAAGACATCTGTGCAACCATCAGTGTCTTTGCTGGGCCCTCTTAGCTGTTGTTCTCCAGTGAAAGCAAATGTGAAGAAAAGGAAAAGTAAGGTCCATGGAAATTACTCTCCGAAAGTGGATTTTTTTTTTCTTTTCTTTTTTTACAGAAACAAGAAACTTTCAGATGCAAGTTGAAAAGCAGAAACTATTTTACAAGAGTAAAAAGTCATCGGCATAACTCATGGGATCCTGAGCACTCAGGGCTTATGGGGAATATGGCCTTTGTTGGATGCGTGAAAAGGAAATTCAACACAAACCTGGCGTGAAAAAAACCCTAGCAGGCGCTACGCTAGCATTTGTTGCCTTAATTACAATCTGTGCCTGTATACGGATGGATGTGTTACCTGCAAAGACCTCCAAGGAAGGGTCATAAGAGCTTAATTGGAATGATCCTCTCAATTAATAATAATAATAAAAAAAGTGAAAGAAAATCAGATCATTGTGGCTAAGATATGGATATTGACATGGACACGAGATTTTGTACTTCTCTTTTCTCTCCTGTCTGTAAAGATTTGGAACAGTAAATCCGGAAGCCTTGGTCTACTGAGAGTAGATTGGGGGACAGGATGCTCTTACTGGGAGGCCTGGGGTGGGGGGTTTTCTGATTTTGTCTCTTGAATGGCAGGTGGTTTACTGTTCCAAGGGCTGTTGTTTCCCAGGGCGGGGGAATTGTTGAAGTCTTCTTCGTCGTCCATGCCGTTGGCCGCATCATACTGCGTGTTTTCTAATCTAGTGATTAGCCTTTCGTCCTCGTCCCCAAACTCTCCTCCCATCAGAGTTGGCTCGCCTACCACCATCACATCCTGTGAACAGCAGCTGACATTATTACAGGGAAACCTTGGGAGAGAGAAGTTCAGCGTAAAACAATAGTGAGAGGCGTCGGGGGAAGCTAGGGCAGATACTCTTGGGTAATAATGTACAATGGGGTCAAGTGTTGAGGTTTGGGGTAACGGGGGCGGGTTGAGATGAATAGTTGATTTCTACAGGAAATAAATACCGCCTCCTACTGTGTAGCAACCAAGTGAGTTTATGAGCTATGCTAGCAATCTGCAGAAATAAAAACATAGACTTGCCAAGCTTTACCTTATAAAAACACCCCACATAAAACAAAGCCATATTGTTAACTTGCTGCCATTAGGAATATTTTAGAGGGCTGTGGGTGCTTTGCCACACCTCCAAAATCTCCCATTCTTATTTAGGGCATGGGGATGGCATGGTTTAACCAAGTGAGCGGCAACCAGAAATATCTGTAGGCTGCCTCTCTGTAATTGTCACATCGCACTTTCCAAATGGTGTTTTCTCTGTCCCAGGGATGGCATAGACTTTAGCTGGAGACAGAGTCTCTCCTTTCTCTCCTCAGCCAGGCCCTTTTACGCAGCCAATATCCTTGACATTCTGCTACTTAATTATGGTAATTAATTTAGGTAAAGTTTTCGATAAAAACAATGTTCACACTGATTTGACAATTTGCATAGCTAATTAAGTCATTAGCAAAAACCTGCTGATTGCCAACAAGCCCTGGATTTACCATCTGTTATTTCATAGTGCCTGTCACCTATCCCCACACAGACAACCGTGCCACCAATCTGGGCAGTAAAGAGGACCCGTCTGTCCAGCTGGTGCCGTACAAAGCGGATGAAGAGCCCTCAGTATAATTATACTGATGAAACTGGTCGTCATCAAAAAGGGGAGCGTGCAAGAAGAATCCATCTCATCACTCCTTTAAGCACACATTGTCCTTCCATGCAAACAAGGAAGCCACCTACTGTAGCTGGGAGCATCTTGGAGGCCACACCTGGAGAGGCACAGGGACGGGGGAGAAAGATGCATACACAGGGCACAGCTCCGGCCTCTTTGTTCAAAGGGGACCATATGGGGTTGATGGGTAACCTGGGCATGGGACAGGACACTGGTCAGATGGACACTCTGGGCAGGCTCTGAGCAATTCCACTTAAAAGGGCAAAGACTCCATGAAGGTGATCAACCGCCATTAACCTCCATGGAGGTCCGGGAAAGCAGGGCCACCGTGTGTTTGGAGATGGAATGCTGGCCTTCCTGCTGGGGATGCAAGTTCCATTAGAGGTGCCATTACAGCTGGACAAAAATGCTGTCCCATGGGGCTTTGTCAAAAGAGGGCTTTCCTAGGGGGTGATACAGTAGAACACTGCTTATGGCCAAGAGAAGATCCTGAAGGCTTTAAATCCCCTTTTACATTTTGCAAGTGCCCCCTGAAAATCTCTCTTCATTTTCACCTGGTCTCTTCTGGAATCAGGAATGTTATTTTAGTGACTCTTCTTTCTCGTCCCCCTATGCAATGGTGGAACTGGAAACTGTAGAATTAGAGGAGGCCAAAAGTGGGATTTCTGACTAATCATTCTTGGGAACTGATGAAGATGATTCTCAACCGAAAGAGTCTGACCTTGGAAAGCCAGCCATGAAGGTATTGGTAAAGGTACTGGTAGGGTATACCACTGTGTGCATCCAAGAACATCTTTATTTTGTAGTGAAGAACCAACCAGGCACTAACATGTAAGGAGACTCATAAAGACTCTTGAAGGTGAGATGCGATAGACACAATGCTTCCATGTCAAGGATTCTGACAAGACTGTAGATGGACTTTGGCCATCACAGAGATGTGAACATTATTGGGTTAGCTGGGGAAGCTGCCATTTTACCCACTGGAAATGTTCAATATAAACAGAGTGTCACTTAGACACAGGTAATTAGGAGATTATACTAATAATCATCAGGAACACAGGTAAGTGGCAAGAATATGGTGAGTTTGGCCAGAGGATGACATGGGGGGTTAATCTCATATCATGACTTGTGTCCAGCACATTTTGAAGGGCTTGGAAAATACATGCATAAGGTTTCATGGGGCAGGAGAAGGCTGTTAGAAGCATCCAAGTGGATCTGCATTAGTATCATGACTGAAAAACTGGGAGAGAGGCTGGGAGAACATGAGAAGGTAAGCATCATTTCAGAGACAAGAACAGAAATAAGACACCAACTTAAGCATGGCTTTAGAAGGAAAGTTTGTCACCTTCCGATGCATTATGTTAGAAAACAGCAGTCATTCACGAAGAAGTCCTATAAAAAATGTGGTTTGAATGTCTTCAAGTGAGGCTGACGTGTGTTTGTGATATGTTTGCTACATCTTTGTGTTATGAACTGCTGGAAAAGATGACCATTTTTAAGCATCCTAAATGTCAGAAAATGCCACATGATTGCTTATGTAAAACACCCCTAGCTAGGTACCTAATCGTGTGTGTGTATGCACATGTATGCTTATGAGTGATTATTAGAAGGTGATCTCTGAAAGAGACACATGGATTTACACTGAGGACTTCAAATGCACCAGGATACTGGAGCCCACTTCCCCACATATGAGTGTGTACACATCTCTACCTGATCCCTCTAAGTCGCTAGACTAGGATAGCTTAGGATGGGCTAAGAGAGTAGAGTGGTTTCTGGCCATCTCACACCAACTACATAAAGTCCCAGTGGGCATTGTGAACTCTTTCTAGTTAGGGGATGTTGGTGGCACCTTCCCCACCCCCACATCTTTCAAAAGCCCCCCAACATCAGTAGTGAGAGTATATTGCCTTTCCATCTCTGCTATCTTATGCACCCCACAGGAGGCAAGATGGATCTCTTTGCAAGCCCAGATGCCCTCGGCTCTCCAGGAGGCTGGAGACTTGCCACCAGCTCTTGCCCGTGTCACATCTTCTCACTAATCCCCCGTGCAAGGACCACCAACCTCTGAGGAGGACTGGAAGTGACTCCTTTCAGGGCCCCTCAATGCTTCTCCTTAAATTGGCCAGAAGGGGTCACTGCTGTTGAATGACACAGGTCTCCATCCCTCCCAGGGTTGAGGCTGCAGTTCGGGATGGCTCCTAGCCCCTGCTCATGGAGTGAGAAGCAGAATCCAAGGGTTAAACCCTAGTCCTCACCAGGCACATGCACTGCTATCGCGATAGCTGAGTGGACCGCGGCTGTGCTCACTGTTACTCACTGAGCCTGCCCATCACTTTGGAGCAGGCAGGGAAACCTATAGATTGTATTTCTATTTAAACAATAAAATATGGTTGATAATTCAGTAGACCGAGTTAAATGATGTGCTCGTACAAGTCACCCAATCTTTGATCATTGAAGGTTCACTCAACTAGAGCTCACAGAAGGATTTTGACATTTCTTAACCTGATGGCTTTCCTTGACTATCTTGGCCATATTTATGCTTTACTTCATTAAAATAGTTTACACGGTGTGGGGATCATGGTAAAATTCATCTCTCACTTTCTAATGGTGTCTTGTCTTCTGAATGTCCAAAATGTCTCTACTCAGTAAAAACTCTCTTGATACAAATATCCTCTACTAAAATGTAGTGGTTGGTTTGGTGGAGAGGGACATTATACAGTAGAAAAAAAACCCCAAAAAAACCCATGTGTTCCCTAGTGTTTTTTTCAAAAGAAGTTATTCCAACTAAAATATCTTCTCCATCCATGGAAGACATCACTAATGGATGGCATGGCAGATAACACTGATGGACATTACTAATAGATGGCACACCAAACTCAATCTGGGACTCAGAGACCTAAATACTGTATTCTGTGCAGTTGACACCCAGGGATAGAGCTCTCAGGAGAAAGGAACTCTTTTTGCTGTCCTTAGATTAGACACTGAAGTCTTCAATGATTTAATTTATTTCTTGGAAAATTTTGGCCTAGTCTAGTGCAGGCCACATGAGTAAACAAGTCAGTGTATGTGTTCATCTGAATTCTTGCAGCAACAATGCCTTCAAGTAGTTCTGCCACAGTTCCAGAATTTTCTGGAATTTATTTTCCAAATTTGTTAGATGAAACTAATGAATGTTAGCTTCTAAACCTCCAGGATTAGATGAAGCAATAGGCAGTGTGTGTGTTCTTTTTCAGGACTGGGTATAATTTATCCCTGCATTCAGAGAGAGACTCAGTTTTTCTCATTTGATTTTTCTCCCCCTGGCTCTTTAAGGATGACAGGTGTGAAATCCAGTTGAGAGAACCGAAGAGACATTGGAATTGTTTGAGAGCTCGAATCCCCAATGGCCTTATAGATTTCCAATGGTTCCTCTCCCAGCAGACTAGTCACTCTTCCCATGACCCCTTCTTTCTACTGTGGTGGGAATAGAAACCATACTCCCTGTCCATGGAAGACAGGAGAAAAACTCCAACGACTCAGGTAGTTCTCAGGTTATTGATGGGGCTGCTTTGGGCCAAAGAGGACTGACCAGTGAAAAGTGGTTACAAATGAGTGGGGACAGGCTTGGAAGCATCTCTGAAAGAAAACAAGGAACTGCTTGTCAAGGTTCTACTCACATATGGAGAGTGAGCAGGATCAGAACAAGAAAGTGAGAACAGACTAAGTGGGGGAGGGGAATGAAAGAGGGAAAAGCTAGAGCTCTATTGGCTGAGAGAAGGAACAGGAACAAGGAACATGCCCAAAGATGCAGTGACAAGGAAATATATATATGAAGTACTCCGAAAGTGTCAAGATTCAAATGATAGTTAAACATTTAGTGACGGAAGGAAGTAGACATGGCGGCAAAGGAGAGCCCACAAGAAATAAATGGTGGATGGGAGAAGGGAAAAGACGTGTGTAAGGGGACTGAGCATTTCAAAGCAATACATGATGTAACAGTAGGTCTGAGAATGGGTCAGGACGGCTCCAGGCAGACAGAACAGTGTTTGGGAAGAAGTCGGAAGACATGAAGGATCATCATATTGAGGGATGGGAAATTCCAACACAGTTTATACTGTCTGGTAACTACTCTTGACTGTCACCTTTGGGGTTCAAAGACACCTCTTTTCCTAGTGGCCTGCTTCCTTTGCCAAGACACTGAAATAAAAGAAAGGGGTCAAGAGATCAAGAGAGCTGAGCTGTAATTTTCATGCCCAGGACTGATCTTCCCCCTGCGCTAATGAAATGGGCAAAGTAAAATCCACTGGGCTGCATGTTTAATGGCTGTGAGGTAATTAACTGAATCTTAAAATAGGAGGGAACACCCATGTTGGGAAGGCCCGAGTCAAATTATGATACGGAACCTGAGCTCGGGGAGCTCACATCCGCTGGAGCTCAGGGTGTCCGATGTGGGTGATGGGCAGCCCTAATCGGCCACTAGGCATGCTGCTAAGTGATATTTTAATTAAACCTTAAGTGACATACCTCCTGTCTGAGACTGAGATGGCTTTTTAATTCAAGTTCCACTGCAGCAAAGACTCCGAATATAGGCAGTCCCCAGGTTACAAAGGAGATCCGTTCCTAAGTGTGTCTAAGGTGAATTTGTAGGTAAGTCGAAATAAGTACCTATGTTTCTTATCTGCTGTTGTTGTAGTTAAGTGTCATTGAGTCAGTTCTGACTCAGAGCGATCCTGTAGAGGCTGAGGGATTTGAACCGCCAACCTTGTAGTTTACAGTCCTACAGCACCACACCAGGTCTCTGCTGATTCCTATTTAGCTTTACTTTAGTTCAAAGGGGGAGCCCTCGTGGTGTAGTGGGTTCTGAGTTGGGCTGCCAGCTCCAAGTTTGGCAGTTCAAACCCATCATCTGCTCCTTGGGAGAAAGATGAGGTTGTGTGCTCCTACAAAGATATGAAGTCTCAGAAACTCAAAGGGGCAATTCTGCTCTGTCCTATAGGATTGCTATGAGCTAGACTTGATCCCATAGCAGTAGGTTTGGGTTCGTTTGTTGTTTTTTAGTTCTAGATTGAGTTCAATGCTTTAGAAGGTTCAGGTGCAGTAAGTGAAGGCCACGATGATGAAGAATTTGTTGACTCAGGATTGGTTCAGTCATTTCTAAGTGGGGACATTTTGCTTAACATTAAAGGGCAAGTTGAAGCTATCTTGAGCCCTGGTGTGGCGCGGTAGGATAAGCATTGGACTGCTAATGCAAGGTTGGCAGTTCAAATGCGCCAACTGCTCTTGAAGACCCTATACAGGGTTGATATGAGCCGGACTTGACTCCACAGCACATTACAATAACAACAGGAACTCTCTGATGTTTTATAACCCCGGGACTGTTTGCATTCCTGTCTGCCTCCCTGGCTGCAGGGGAAGGTTTCTAGGGTGAGTTCCTCCCACCATCCCAGCTCCTCCCCAACCCTCAACCTGGCCAGCTGTTTCTGCAGCTGGAAGAACAGGCCCCTGGAATAGGAAGACAGGCAAAGGCGGGAGGTCAGGCCTACAAGGAAAGCGAGACTTACAGGTACCTGACTGGAAAGGCTCAGGTTGGGGGCCGGGGTCTTCTTCTTGCTGCTGGAGCTGTTGGCTGTGTTCCCAGCGCTGCTGTTGGAGGTACTGCTAGTGGAGTTTTTCCTTTTTCTCCGTTTTGTGGTCGGTTGCCTTGTGGGTTCTGCTGCAATATGAGAAGGGGAAGAAGGATCAGTTCTAGATGAAAGACATCAGGACCACTGACCACTAGGATCCACACCCTCCAACCGAGCTGTGTTTGTCAATTAAACAGAATAGACTATTGACATTTTCCCTGGTTTTCTTCTAAAATTCGCACATACACACACACGAGGAGAAAGATGTTGATTTATTTTTAGTACTAAACTATATGGAGCTCTTTTCTCTTCTATGGAGCATGGTGGTGGCTCTGTAGGATAAGCACGGTCTTGCTGACCACAAGGTCAGTGGTTCGAGACTACTGTCCCTCTGCAGGAAAACAGATGAGGCTTTCTACTCCCACAAAGAGTTACAGCCTGGGAAGCTCTATACAGGGTCGCTGTGAGTTGGAACAGACTCAATGTCACTTAACAACAATGACGACAACAAAATGAATGTTTATTGTCCTTTCTGATTTCATATATATATGACTGCAATTTATTCATGGATTTCAGGGGTGAGTTATGAATACATCTTAATGCTGACAGTGCTTTTATTTTGTTGTTGTTGTTAAGTACCATCGTGGAGTCAGTTCTGACTCATAGAGACCCTATATAGGGTTTCCAAGGAGCAGCTAGTGAGTTTGAACCACCGACCTTTAGGTCCAAATCGACCTTGAGGTCAAGTGCTTATCCTATGTCACCACACCAGACTTAAAAAAAATATTATTACCATTACAAAATTTGGAATTTTGTTTTACTTGCTCTTCCTTCTCTATTTTGCACAGGAATGTGGGCAGTGCTGCGTTCTGTTGAACATAGGGTCACTCTGGGTCAGAGCTGACTCTAGGACAAATAACAACAACACCACCTCTCTTTCCACTCCCTGTCTGTTTCCTTTACCGTGGTGACCTCCCCATTGCTAGAGTGCTGGGAGCGTTGCTACAGACATTTCAAATACCAGTAGGATCACCCGTGGTAGACAGCTTTCAAACTAAGATGAACGTGAAAGAAAGACCTGGAAATCCACTTTGAAAAATTAGTCAGTGAAGACCCTATGAATGACAACAGAATCTTATCAGAGTTGGTACTGGAAGATGTGCCTCCTAAGTTGGAAGACACTACAAATACACAACAGCCACAACACTGAAGTCTGGAATACCAGCTGTTGTAATGAAGATGTCACAGGACTAGAAGGTGTTTTGTTCTGTTGTACCTGGGATTGGAAACAATAACTAATGACTCTTAATTATAACTAAAGGAGGAGTTCTGGCTTCCCTGCTACTGAGTGCTGACTCACAGCAACCCTATGTAGAGTTTCTGAGATTATAAATCTTTACAGGAGCAGAAAGCCTCAACTTTCCCTTAAAGAGAGGCTGGTAGATTTGAACCAGCAACCTCATAGAGAGAAGGGATAAACTTTGTATAGTTAAGTTAGTGAACTAGTGTATAAAGGCAGCATCTATTGGGTAATTGTTATATTGCAACCTGGCTCTATTAAAACTTGGAATACTCTAGTAAAAGGAAGAGGAAGTATTAGTTGTATTAGCTGCAAATGTAGAATTTAGGGATTCCCAAACTCAGAAGAATTACCCATGTTCTGTTCCTATAGCTCAAAAATATCACTGATTTTAAATTGCTGGAAATGATGAATGTAAGAGTCAGCATATTACTGGAGGGAGGGTATGTCTGTTAAAGGCTTGTTCAGAAGTAGACTTGGAACAAACGTTGCACTGGATATTTTAAAGTCAAACACTCAAATCTGCTCTTGACATGTATCTTCATCCTTAGACTTAAACAATGTAAACCAGCTGCATTTTGGGGGCAATCTGTACATTATTCATGGAGTATGGGACTAATAATATTGACTTGAGGAGTCCGAGTGTGGCATGTGGGATAAGCACTTGAATGCTTGACTGCTAACTGCAAGACTAGTGGTTCAAACCCACCTGCCTCTCCTTGGGAGACAGATAAGGCAGTCTGCTCCTGTAAAGAGTTATAGTCTCAGAAACTCTATATTGAGTCGCTATGAGTCAGAAGGAGTCCTGGTGTGGCATTGTAGGCTAAAGCACTGGACTGCAAGGTCAGTTTGAACCACAAGGTTGGTGGTTCAAACTCACCAGCTGCTTTTTGGAAATCCTACACAGGGTCACTATGAGTCAGAACCAACTTGACAGCAATGAACAACAACATGAGTTGGAATCTGCTCAATAGGAGTGGGTTTGGTTTTGAGTTTAGTAACTTCCAGGCACTTAGGGAGATAAGATTCCGTTATGATCATAGAGTTTTTGCTGATTTTTGGAAGTGGATTTCCAGCTCTTTCTTCCTAGACTAGCTTAGTCTGAAAGTGTTCGTGAAGCCTGTTCACCATAGGTGACTCAGCACTTAACAACAACTGCAATCTAATCGGCTTGAGGACAATGGGGGCAATGGGTTCCTACTCAACTTCCTATTCCTGGATTATTTCCATCATCAGCAGGAAACTAGAATTAGAGAGGCATTGACTTTGGAGACAAAACTAACCTGACTGATACACGTACCTCCTTCAATGGCCAGCCAGAGACCAGCCTTGGCAAATTTCTTCATTAAGCATCATGACCCACTACATGATATGAGGATGGTGGTGTTGTTAAGTGCCGTTACGTCTGTTCTGACTCATAATGACCCTGTGTAGGGTTTCCAAGGAACATCTGGTGAGTTTGAACTGCAGACTTGTGGTTCAAACTGACCATGCGACCCAGTGCCCCACCAGGACTCCATGAGATGAACGAGAGATATGTGAGGGCCGTGGGTTTTACTGTTCCATTCTAATCACCCTCAGTGGCTAGAACAGTGTCTGGTATCCAGTTGTTGTTGTTAAGTGCCATTGAGTTGATTCTGACCCATATGACCCTGTATAGGGTTTCTGAGTAGCAGCTGGTGAGCTTGAACCGCCGACTTTGCAGTTCAAATGGCTTTGCAGTCTGGTGCATTAACCCACAGCGCCTCAAAAATTAATTAATTGTTGAAAGAACTAATAAACAATCTATGCATTCTATATGCATATATTGGAAAAGATAGGTGTTCAAAGCATTTGTTGAGTGAATGGATTATTTTTAACTGATATTGAAAGAGAAAATAAGGCCAATTTAAGCACATTTAATATTTTAGAAAAATTGAGTTCTAAAAGTCTGAAATTCCCCCTAACATAGGGGTGAAATAAAGCTAACATTCTCAGCTTTTTCAATACGTACTTGGTTAAATCTGCAATCTACGTTTTCCATAAAACCCCAGGCCAATTACCAGTGGAAGGTGACCATTATACTTTGTGATTCAGAAAGCTATGTGCCTCATGCTAATAATTACTCTTTATAAAAATAATTTTTAGCGAATGGATACGTTTTGCTTTTATGATCAATGAGGCTCGACACACACCCGGGAGTGGAAATGTACTAGATAGAAAGACAATTAATGATGACTTGAAGCGGTAATTTCAGAACCCCAGCAGGAGACGAGAGTAGCTAAACTGTATTTGAGGGAAGTGAGGGAAATAGGATCTTTTATGTATTCTCTTCATGATCAGAGTACCTTGTGATATGAAATGTTTTAAAAAGTAGAGCAAAAATTTATTTAAAAAAATGTTTGCTTCCTGTCTCCCTCTCTTTTCCATCTTTTCTTCCTCCTTCCCTCATATTCTTTTCCCGTCTTTCTTTCCTCGGTTCATCCTCTCCCTCCTTTATCTCCATCCCCTCCTCCTTTTCATTATTTCTATCCCTAAAAACAAAACGAAACAACAACATGACCCCAAACACTAGTCCTGGAGAAGCCAGCTGTCTGGCCCAGGGGCCCCATCACTCTGGTTCTGATTGAGACTTTGCCAATGAACTTCTTGGTAAGTCTGAACAAGCCACTTTACTTCTCTGGGTTTCAGATGGCAAATGAGGATGCACAATTAGATGTTCCTTAAGGATATTTATACTTCACACATTCCCTGTCTCTCAGTCCCAAATCATGGTCAGAATAGCCCCAAATCAGCTACTTTGATAGCTGATAAATGAATGATCGATCGTCTCCTATTTTGTTACCTCACTTCATCCCCCCTTCCCCAACAAGGACTCCTGGGGTGGTGATGTAGGAGAAGTACTGCACTGCTGACCACAAGATCAGTGATTCAAACCCACCCACTGCTTCTTGGAAACTCTCCACAGGGTCACTGTGAGTCATTTCCCCTAAAGATGCAGTCTAAGGAGGATGAAGAAGGAGGAACGAGCGTGTACCTGGGGGTGCCACCATCCGCTGCCACTTCTGGAACAAGCAGGTCTTCAGGCAGTCACGTGGACTGAGGTTGTAGGTTTTATGTCTGGACATGAGTTCTTGCATTGGCTCCAGTATTACACACAACTGCAAAGAACCAAAGGCATCCGTGTCTCAGCACTTGATAATAGTAATTGTAACAAATCATGTTAACAGCTGGAATCAATTAGAAAGCTGAAGGATACTGTTCTTTTTTTTTTTTTTTTTTTCCTCCTCTGAGTTTGATTTTCTCTCTACACATTTGGAGGAAAAGAAATATTACCAACACTGGAGTCTATCTGTTGAACGTAGTATCATTTATAATGTAACATTATAATTGGGTGTGATTACTGTACACACACGCACACACACATCTGCAGATACTTCTATGTTCCAGGGCGTATAGCCTGCATGGATTCTGCCCTGTGTCTGGCTCCTGCTGGTGTTTGCATAACCACACACTGGGTGTTCTAAAGCCAGCTTAGGCCTAGATCACCTAGCATTAAAATCCACCTTGGAAACCTTGGAGAACAAGTGCCAACAGTGGACACTTGCCCAACATGAAACCCATTTTATTTGACTCCAGTACTCATGTATTTCACACATGCTAAAAATGTAAATAACAACAAAACTAAATAACACAACCCAATATTTGCTTAGCGAGGGAAGTTTTCCTACGGCTCTCCACACCGTTACCTTGTTCTCGCCTTTGGCCAGATGCTTTCAGCTTGATTTTGGTCTAAGATGTCTAATGACAAATATTGATAAAGAAAACAAGAAGGTTTGCCTTGGATTTTTCTGAAATGTTTCTTGGTTGGAAGAGAATAAAGAGTAAAGAGTAAATAAAGTAAATAAAGAATAAAGAGAATACAGAATGTTCCTTCATTGTGATCTCTGTATCAAAGAGAGTGAAGACCACACATAACACAGGATGGTACATTCATTGTGGTTGCAATTGTTTATGTTGTGTGCTGTCTAGCTGATTCTGATACACAGTGGCCTGTAAAACTATCCCATAGGGTTTCCAAGATTGTACTCTTGTGGTGCTGTAGGATAAGCACTGGACTGCTAGCCACAGGGTTGGGAGTTCAAATCCACCAGCCACTCTGTGGGGAGACAGAGGAGATTATCTTCTTCCTTAAAGATTTACAGCCTCGGAAACTCAGCACGAGATCACTATGAGTCTGAACTGACTCAACAGAATTTGCAACAATCTTTAATGAAGGACCCCCAGTGCGCTACAGGATAAGTTGTTGTTGTTAAGTGATGTTGAGACAGTTCCGACCCATAGCAACCCTGTATGGGGTTTCTGAGGAGCAGCTAGTGAGCTTGAACCATCAACCTTGCAGTTCAAACGGCTTTGTAATCTGGTGCATTAACTCACAGCATCACACCAGGAATCTGGACTGTTAATCCGAAGGTTGACAGTTCAAACCCACCAGCTGCTCCGAGGGAGAAAGATGAGGCTTTCTGCTCCGATGAAGACTGGCAGTGTCCGAAGCCCTATACAGGGCTGCTGTGAGCCAGAATCCACTTGCCGGCAGTGGGTTTCGGTTAATCTTTTAGGAAGCAGATGGCTGCATTTTTCTCCCTTGGAGTGACGTTTGCTTCCCACCATAACCTGTGCACTTGCATTGATAGTGATTCTGATCATTGCTAGGAGGAAAATCATCATTTTATTCTGAAGGAGAAATGTCCAGCTTTCTAGGTATCTGATTCCCTTCGGCCAGTCCTCACTATGTGCAGTTCCCAGAAGAAGCCAAGTTGCTTTTGTCTCTCTACTTGGAATTCTCCCCTCTTTCTGGCTTAGGCCCACACAAGGTTGACACCCTAGCTCATTCTGCTCAGGTTTCCGCCCTGACTGTTCACCTTTCCCAACACAGGCTGACTTGGAAGCTGTGCTTACATACTCCCAGAGCACCCCGTCCTTTCTGCTCTGATGACTGATTTATTCACAGTGTAACCATCTCCTTCCAAGTCTGTCTACTTCATTAGATCATGAACGTTGTCTTTTATCTGTATCTCCAGTCTTGGCTCAGGTGAATTGATTCTTAGAAAGAGCTGAACATCTTTCTATGCCAATGTTCCTCTAAGTGGGGTCTAAAGAACACGTCCATCAGGAACAAATGAGTTGCTTATTCAAAATGCAGGTCCCCAGGCCCTGCCCCTTCTGTTTCACTGAGTCTAGAGGAAGGCCCCTGAGTCTGCATTTCTCAAAAACATAAACAAAACAAACAAAAATCCCAAACCAGTTACCATCAAATCAATTCTCACACACAGTGACTCCACATGGACCAGAGTAGAATTGGGTTACATAGAGTTTTCAATGCCTGATTTTGTCAATGCCTAGATTACTAGGCCTTTCTTCTGAGTATTTCTAGATGAATCTGAACCAACTTCTTATTCAAAACTATACCATCATGTAATTCTGAAAAACATTACTGATGTCTGAAGCTCACTGCCCTACACATTCTGGACCCGAAGAAGGATAATAGAGAATGTATGGTATGCAGATTTCCAGTTATTTCCAACTCTGATTCCACTCCCTTCTTGCCTATCCCAATCCTCTGCCATGTCCTCTTATCATGTCTAAATAAACCATAGCCTTAATTGAGAAGAAAATAATAACATTCTGCCTTTTTATCTATCAAAGATAATCAATCTTCACTCAAACCTAACCCCATGTAAGGGTCAACTGTAATTTCCTTCCATTTACAATGTCTCTGGGCTGAAACAGGAAGATTTCGAAGTCTATAACACAAGGATGTTGAGATGAAGTTATCCAACGCCGTGTGAATGAGGCTGGAAATGAACAAAATCTGGATGAGGTATGACAGATCTTACGTCTTGTGCATTTTCTTGCTTACTTTGAAGACCTTTCTGCAATCTAAAGTATTTTAAAGAACAATTGTTTTAAGAAGACGTGTATGTGGGGAGGAGGGTTATTTTACTATTAACTCCATATTCCATTGTGAAGATTTGATGTGCTCATTCATGTATTGGGAATTTATTGCTGGACATCAAGGTGTGCACAAGCTGAAGGCAACTTCACTGCCTCTGCCGGTCACTGGGACTCCAAGGACCATACAATCATCTTTATGCAGAGGGCTATGAATGGATTATCCATCAAAGAAGAGGCACTTGCTAAATTCAGGCTGGATCAGAAGATGGTTACTTCTATTATGATGTCAGGACAGTGAGAATAATAACTTTCAGAGAAATGTTAAGGGCTGGGAAAAGGCTTTCAAATCATTTCCTTTAGATCCATTTCATTGAGAAATGAACTTACAATGCTGGGAAGACATGTGGGGACTGGAGCAAGCGTGGACTCAAAAGCCAGAGAGGCTGATGTATATGGATGGTGGTTCTGTTGCCAGATGCATATCCTTGAAGGAACCTGAGGAATTCTAGGTCTCTGTTTGATCCGCAAGGTCAGAGGTTCAAACTCACCAGTTGCTCCTTGGACATCGTATGTAGGGTCGCTATAAATGGGAACTGACTCAATGGCATTTAACAACAGAATAACAGATACATAGGATACCTAATGGCTATTCAACAAACAGTAGGTAAGTCAAAAAGTACTACTACAAAATCATAGACACACTTATTAAACAAAAATTCTAAAAAGTGAAACTTTACTGGTGTGATGCTGTAGGATAATGCACTGGACCATGAAGTAGACTTGAATGGCAAGGTTTGTGGTTCAAATCCGCCAGCTGCTTCTCAGAAACCCTACACAGGGTCACTATGAGTCGGAACCAACTCAACAAAAAATTCTGCACTCTCTGATTGACACCATGCCAAAATGGTGTTTAGTCATCCTCGAAGGACTCAAATTGTGTTTCTTTACCATGTTCTTTGAGTTTGGTGACGAAAAAGAAGTTTGAAGGGGCAAGGTCAGCGCTATAGGGCAGGTGGGATAAGGTTTCCCAGTGAAATACTCATACAACAGCCCTGGCTACCCTTGAAGAATAAACATCTGCATTGTGGTGATGGGAAAAAAATTCCTCGATGCAAATTATTTGGCCCTCACCAATGCAGTTTTTACTTTTCTTAAAACTTTATAACATAGTAAGTCTCCATGATCATTCTGTGTCCTTCAAGCAAACTCATGAAAATAACCTCTTTGAAATCTTAAAAATCAATCCCATAGCCTTCAGAGTTGACTTCTTTGCCTTGATTTGAATGGGCTCAGCAGAAGCCTGCAGAAATCACTGTTGAGATGGGACAAACTCACTTAGCTTGGAACAAACCTGTGTGCGTGTGAACTGCAATCCTAGTAACAAAGCTTTTAGGCTTCTCCTCATATCTTGGCAAGGGCTGCCTAGATTGCAAAGCCCCCTCATTTCTATTACTTTAAATCAGCCAGTGTTTATGCAGCAGCTGGTAAGTGACAGGCATGCTGCTTAGGTGCCAGGATAGAGATGAAGGTGGTACCACCTCGTTCCTCTGAGACTATTCAGTTTCCTTGAAATGTTTCAAGCACATTAAGAAAACTATCCCATGTTTTCCCTTCAAGCATCTCAGGAAATCACATTTTTCTGCATTAAATGTGTTTTCTTATATGATAAGATCGACAGCAATAGGACCTCTTTGGACCTAGAAGAGGCAATCAGTTTTGAACATGTTTGGGAACAGGAGAGTTTTATCTATTATGGGAACCCCTGAGCTTGTTACCTTTATTTTTACAGTGCAGTTCCCTCTTTGGGGTTTGGACAGTACTGTGGTCAGGTGCGAATCTTCAGAATTTATCCCTTCTCCTTTAATATAAAAATATCTTCTCATCACTGTCACCCACCCCCAAAGGAGCTTGCATCTCCGAATGCTAATTATGAGTCCAGCAAGTCATTTCTCTTCTGTGGAAGGTTGCTGGGCCCTTCCCTTATTCATGTATGCAAATGAGCCTCCCTCCAGATCTCTGATGGGAGCCTCTATGGCTTTGCTGGGCTGGATGCTGTAGATGGCAGGCCTCGCCCAGATGAGAGTCTGCCTTCCCAACAACAGCCAGCGCATCCTGGCAGCAGCAAAGACCTGAGGCATTAAGAAATGAAATCAGGAAGAAGGCTGGGGGGAGTGAGTTCCCACTGCCACTCAGTTTTTGGAGTCAGAATTCCTGCTCTCCCTGAGGTCTCAGACCCTTTTGCAAGTTATGCAGCTTGTCTTTCAAATTTTGTTTAAAATTTCGGAATGTTTACTAAGTCATTTCCAGAACGCTTCAATTGTGCTTATGAGGAGCCTGCATATAGACCAAGAGGCAGTTGCTTGAACAGAACAAGGGGGGATGGTGGGATTTAAACTCAGGAAAGCAGTATGTATCCATTCGCCACACTTATTCAATCATCATGTTGAGTCAATAATATGAGAAATAGGACTGTACGAAGAAGGATCGGAGGAAGGTTCATTAACAAAGAAGGAGCTCTGGCAGTGTAGTCGTTACGAATCAAGCTGCTAACATTAAGGTCAGCAGTTCGAAACTACCAGCTCTTCTGTGGGAGAAAGATGAGGCTTTCTGCTCCCATAAAGATTTACAGCCTGGGAAACGTGTACAGGGTCGCTATGAGTCGGAACCTACTCCACGGCACACCACCACCACCATATGTATAAGGAGTCCTGGTGTAGTGCTACGTGTTAATGCGTTGGACTGCAAAGTCAATTTGAACCAGAAGGTTGGCTGTTCAAGCTCACTAGCCGCACCTTGGAAACCCTATAGAGGGTTGCTTTAACTCAGAACCTACTGGACAGCACTTAACAACAACAATACGAAAGATTGGAGGAAGCTCATTAACTACTTTCTGGCTGAAAACTGAAGAGGGCTTGGCTCATTTACAACCTTTAGTATAGATTACACCTCAACATAAGGAGCTCTGGTAGCATAGTGGTTACAAGTTGGCTTGCTAACCTCAAGGTCAGCTGTTCAAAACTGCCAGCTGTTCTGTGGGAGAAAGGTGAGGCTTTCTGCTCCCATAAATATTGACAGCCTCAGAAACCCTATACAGGGTTGCTACGACTCCACTCCACAGCACATAACCACCAGCTCCACCACACCTCAACATGAAAAAAAACATAAATTTTCACAACTGGGTCAGTAAGTAACATTATAATAAACAAACAAACAAAATGTAGAATGTGTCAAGGATTTAATTTTACTTGGATTTACAACCAACACTCATGGAAGCAGCACTTAGTAATATTTACATAGGTAAATCCATATGTATTTACTTATGCTGCAAATATATCTATGATTACAGTAGAGCATAAGGGGGCAAAGTTATGAAAAGTTTTTTAGCCATAACCAAATACCTTGAGGGAATGAGTCTATGGCCCTGGGGTCTCAGGACCATAGTCTTGGGAGAAATCAAGGTCACTTGGCATAACATTGTTCACAAAGACAATGCTCCATCTACATCCACCTTCGATGAGTAGCAACTAGGGTCTTGAGCAGCTATCTGACTGCACTTATTGGCTCTTCTAATCTGGAGCAAAGAAGAGTGAAGAAAATTGAAGACACATGAAAACAATTAGTCCAATGGACTAGCAGACCACATGAACCTCAGCTTCCATGAGCCTGAGACCAGAACTTCATGAAGCCTGGCTATCACTACCAACCATTCTTAGATCACTGCTGACCACTATTAGAAAGTCCAGGGTAGAGTGGAAGAAAAGTAAGAAACAAAACTCAAAATCATAAAATAGACCAGGCTTACTGGTCACATAGAGACTTGTAGAACCCCTTAGACTATGTCTGGAACTGAACTCACCCCATGGCTCAATTTTCATTTAAACAACAGGCAGGTTTACAAGAGGAACAATCACATTAGGGAGGTACTGCCTACCTCAGAATATTCAACCATTTGAAAACAAAAGAGCACCATTGCCCAAGAACAAAGTTCAGAAGGGTTAGGAAAAAGGTGAAAAAGAAATCAAATGATATATTACATTGAGCAAATATGCTGTAAAAGATCTCTTTGTTGTTGTTGTTGTTGTTGTTAGGTGCCATCGAGTCAGTACCAACTCATAGAAACCCTATGTATAAAAGAACGAAACACTGTCCTTGTCCTGTGCCAACCCCACAATTGTTACCCATTGAGCCCATTGATTGAACCTGTTGATGCTGCCATGTTGCCAATCCATGTCGCTGGGAGTCTTCCTCTTTTTCTCTGACCCTTCACCTTACCAAACATGATATCCTTCTCCAGTGACTGGTTCCTCCTGACAATATGTGCGAAGTATGAGAGACAAAGTTTGGCCATCTGGCTTCTAAGGAGCACTCTGACTGCACTTCTTCCAACATAGATCTGTTGGTTCTTTTGTCAGCCCATGTCACTTTCAATATTCTTCACCAACATCATAACTCAAATGCATCAATTCTTCTATGATATTCCTTATTCACTGTTCAACTTTTGCATGCATATGAGGTTATTGAAAATACCATGGCTTGGGTCAGGCACACCTTAATCCTTTGCTCTTCAACACTTTAAAAAGGTCTTATGCAGCAGATTTGCCTAATGCAATACATCGTTTGATTTCTTGACTGCTGCTTCTATGAGTGTTGATGGTTGATCCAAGAAAAATGAAGTCCTTGACAACTTCAATATTTTCTCCATTGATAAGAATGTTGTTTATTGGTCCAGTGGTGAGGATTTTTGTTTTCTTTACACTGAGATGCAATCCATACTGAAGGCTAAGGTCTTTGATTTTCAGCAGTAAGCATTTTAAGTCCTCTTCACTTTCAGCAAACGAGGTTGTATCATCTGCATATCGCAGATCTCTTTAAAGTTTTATAAATCCAAGATGTCACTTTGAGGACTAAGGTACAATTGACCCAACATGGTATTTTCAGTGGCCTCACATGCATGTGAAAACTGGACAGTGAATAAGGAAGAGCCAATAAGAACTGCTGCCTTTGAATTAAGAGTGAACTAACCTGTCCTAGAAGAAACACAGCCAAAGTGCTCCTTAGAAGCGAGGCTAGAGAGACTTTGTCTCAGGTACTCTGGACATGTTATCAGGAAGGACCATGCTTAGTAAAGTGGGGAGGGGACATCCAAAAGATGAAGACCCTCAAAGAGAGGAACTAACACAATGGCTGTAACAATGGGCTTATACATAGCAATGATTGTGAGGACGGCACAGCATTGGAGTGTTTTTCTCTGATGTACAGAGAATCACCATGAGCTGGAAGCAATTTGATGGCACATATCAACAAATATCATACAGGAAGAAAGCAAAACGTCATTGAGAAGACAAGAAAGAAGGAAAAGGTCAAAATGGATGTCAGAAGAGACACTGAAACATGCTCTCCAACGTAGAGATGCTAAAGCAAATGGAAGAAATGAGGAGCTCCAAGAGCTGAACAGAAAATTTCAAAGGTCAGCTCGAGAAGATAAAACCAAATATTACAATCAAATGTGAAAAGATCTGAAATCTGAAAACCAAAAAGAAAGAACATGCTCAGCATTTCTCAAGCTGTGGAAAATGAAGAAAAAATTCAAGCCTCAACTTTTGTTATTGAAAGATTCTCTGGGCAAATTATTGAATGATGCAGAAAGCATCAAAAGAAGATGGAAGGAA
>NW_006408718.1:1099824-1112926 GCF_000296735.1 Chrysochloris asiatica
TCATACTTTGCACATATTGTCAGAAGGGACCAGTCACTGGAGAAGGATATCATGTTTGGTAAGGTGAAGGGTCAGAGAAAAAGAGGACGACCCCCAGCGACATGGATTGGCTCAGTGGCAGCATCGATGGGCTCAAGCGTGGCAATAGTAGTGGTTTGCTCAGGATCGGGCAGTGTTTCATTCTGCTGTGCATAAGGTCACTATGAGTGGATTCTGACTTGATGGCACTAACAACAACAATATCATGAAGTCCCTGCAGTCAAAACCACTGCTACTGAGTCCTTTCAGGCTCACAGTGCCCTATTAGGGCAGAATAGAGGATTTCTAAGGCTGAAATCTAGACAGAAGCAGATGTCACATCCTTCTCTCATGGAGCAGGTGGTGGATTGGAACCACTGACCTTTCAATTAACAGTTGAGTACTTAGGCACTTCAGTGTTCCACCAGGGCTGCTTATGAAGCCTCCATTGCCCCATCAATTGAAAGTAGAAGAGCCCCCTGATTACAATAAAAACAAACAGGCTTCACTCTGCATGCCCTTTCCTCACCCTCATACACACCCACACAAATACTACTGAAAGCATAGTAACATGGGTCCTTTCAATCAGAGGAACCATTACATCTGAGAAGTCTCCCTGCTAGAAGCCTCCCATCAGACCAGTTCCTTTGCCTGAAAGGTCCCAACAAGCATGCCCGCCGCATCTGCAGTGTTGGCATACGGGTTACAGTTTAGCTTTGTTTCCTCCTGCTGTGGTGCTGAGGAGCCCTGGTGGTGCTTTAGGGTAAGTACTGGACTACTAACCTCAAAGTTAATAGATGCTCCATGGGAGAAAGATGAGGCTTTCTGCTGTGTCAAAAAAATGTATAGCCTTGGAACCCTCTACCCAGGGTTGCTATGAGTCAGAATCAACTTGATGGCCGTGGGTTTGGAATGCAGTGGATTTCCAGTGTACAGTAGAAGGGGTTAAGACCCAGCCAGGCCTCAGAGCTGGTCCCTAAAAATGTGGTCTCTGAAAGTTCCAGTTAGGTAGGATCCCAAAGAAAACTGTTGCTCATCCTGGAAAATGATGCCTTCTGCAGATCTAGAGGGGAGTGTATGGAGGGCTTGGTGCAAATAGTCCCGTACTCAACTCTTAAATGGAAATTGGCAAACATCAAAACAAAACAAACCAGAGGGAATAGAAGCAAATACTGTTGAATGATGATGCATGGAGGAGATTGTAATCATTGCAATGAAAAGATGGTGTCAAACTGATGTTCTGTCATGTAAACTCTCATTCAATTCAAATAAAAACTTTTAAAAAGAGAAGGAAATTGGCTGTTAAACCCCTTCCAGAGATATCTCAGAAAAAGCCCTGTCAATCAGCTCTGGAAGGCCACTGAAACCCTATGGAGCACAGTTTATTCTGATATAGATACAGGGTTGTGTGAGTTTGTAATTGATTGGGCAGTAATTGCTTTTGTTTTCCTTTTCTTTTTGTTTGTTTGTTTCCCCTCTGCTTTGGGCTTCATTTACTGGGATTCTGTGATCTTCCAGCACTGGCATTTCCATGTGCTTTCCAAAACTTTAGGGTTATGGACAACCTCCTGGATGTGGTAGTAAGTAAATACTGAAACATTTGCTGAGGCACAACTTAATGATAGCTAAGGACTGCCTACCCAGTGTTTGTCCTAGGGTATGTACTTTTCATATATTGTAACATGAATCCTCACCACCTCCCCACCCACTTTGACAGGTGAGAAAATCCAGGTGCAAGACCTGTGTCATCCAGACCTGATATTAAAGACTAAGATTCTTACTACTTACCCAATGCAGCACAGCTACTTCAAGGGCAAAGAAGAGGTTTGCAGCCAAGTTTGTCTCATTTCATTTCTGTGCTCATGGCTTTTAAATGCTATATTCTCTGTCTCTCTGAATATGAATGGGTTACATTGCTGTGAGAACCCCAGATTCAAAGGCTTTCACTTCCTTTTTTATAATTCCTTACACATGGAAGGAAATGGGTGCACAAGAGGGTGTAGGCTTCTGAAACAGATTTATTTGGGTTCAAGTCCAACTCTGACATTGACTGGTTGTGTGCTTTTGGCCAATATCTTTCTCTCTGAGTCTCAATTTCTTCATCTGTAAAATGGGGATAATGAGACCTATTTCTGGTGATCAGAAACAATGTGTGCAAGCCAACAAATAACATCCCAACAAATGAGGAAGAAACTGAAGTTGTCAACAATTTGATTCTACTTGGAGCATTCATGGAAACAGGAGTCAAGAAACCAAACAATGGAAAGCATTGAGTAAATCTTTTGTAAAAACCTCTTAAAAAAAAAAAAAAAATCAAACATGTCACTTTGGATCCTGACCCAAGCCACATATTGCCTCATATGCATGCAAAAGCTGGACAATGAAAAAGGAAGACCAAGAAAGAATGGATGCATTTGAATGACACTATGGGTGAAGAATACTGGATCTGCTGTGCATTGGCAGAAGAACTAACAGATGGATCTTAGAAGACATACAATTAGAAGGCGTCTTCAAAGGGAGAACGCTAAGGCATTGACTGATTGCTTTGGACACATCATCAGGAAAATCCAGTAGCTAGAAAAGGACACCATGTTTGGTTAAGATTGTTGCTGTTGTTGTTGTTAAGTACTGTGGAGTCAGTTCTGACTCATAGTGACCCTGCACAGGATTTCCTAGGCTGCAAATCTTTACGGGAGCAGAATGTCTCATCTTTCTCCCACAGAACCGCTGGTAGTTTTGAAGAGCTGACCTTGAGGTTGGCAGCCCGACTTGTAACCACAACACTACCTGAGCTCCTTGGTTAAGTAGAGGGTCCATAAAAGCAAGGAGAGCCAACAATGAGTTGGGCCAGTGGACCATCACAGTAGTCACAATGGAATGAAGCCTACCAACAATCATCAAGATGTTGTCGGAGAAGCACCATTTGGTTTTGTTTGCCCTAAAGCCATCATGAGTTGGAGCTGACTGAATATCAACTAACAAAATGGAGCCCTGATGATGAAGTAGGATAAGCACAGGACTGCTAGCCTCAGGATCGACAGTTCAAACCCATCAGTTGCTTCTTGGGAGAAAGACGAGGCATTCTGTTCCCATAAAGATCTACAGCCTTGGGAAGCTTCGAAAAGGGTTGTGATGAATCAGAATCAACTTGATGGTGGGGTTTGATTTTGGCAACAACAATGTGTAAACTGTACTGCAATGTCTGGAACAACCCCAAACAAACAAACACCCGATCTCATCGCTATCATGTCAATTCTAACTCACAACAACCCTACAGGATCTGTTGGGTTTTGAGATAGGTGTTGGACTGCTAACTCAAGGTTGTTGTTCAAATCCACCAGCCACTCTGTGGGAGAAAGATGAAGCTTTCTTCTCCTGTAGAGATTTACAGCCTAGGAAACCCTACGCAGGGTTGCAATGACCTTGGGTTGGGATTGATTTTTAAATCTTTACAGAAGCAGACTGCCACATTTTCGTCCCACAGAGCAGCTGGTGGGTTTGAACCAACAACACTTTTTATAGCAGCCAAATATTTAACCACGATGGCAGCAGGGTGCTTTGGGCCCGTGCTCATCAGTGTTTAAAAGATGAAAACTGTTAATATGATCAGTACTAGCGCACCATTGGGAGTCCTGGTCTGGAGCTTTGGGTCAATGTGCTAGACTGCAAAGTCATTTTAATTGAAAGGTCAGCAGTTCAAGCTCACCAGCCGCTCCTCAGTAACCCTATGCAGGGTCGCTGTGGATCAGAACCTGCTCCACGGTATTAACAACAACAACAACAACAAAAAGTGCACCACCTCCCCAACCCCACCAGCCATAACATCGATGTGTGATGTGATACATTAATGCATTAGCTACGTTGTGAAATAAGTCACATGCTCTGTCTAGGACTTGTTAGGTGCCATCGAGTCTGTTCTGACTTGTAGTGACCTGATCTCATGCACTACAGAACAAAACACCGTCCAGTCCCATGCTAGCCTCACCATACTTGTTAGGTTTGAGCACATTGCTGCTGCCACTGTACCAATCCATCTCAGAGGGGGTCTTCTTCTTTTGTGCTGGCCCTCCACTTTACCAAGCATGATGTCCTTCACCAGGGACTGGTCCCGTGTAATAATATGTCTGAAGCATGAGAGACAAAGTCTGGTCCTCCTGGCTTCTAAGGAGCACTTTGGCTGTACTTCTTCCAACACAGATTGGTTTGTTCTTCTGGCTGGCCATGATACTTTCAATATTCTTTTCCAACACCTGGGACTTAGGAGGTTACTATATAGATTGCTAGAGTCCTGGTGTGGTGCAGTAGGATAAGCACTGTGCTTCTAACTACAAGGTTGGTGGTTCAAATGCACCAGTTGTTCCTTGGGAACTCTATATGGGTTGCAAGAGATGGATGCGACTCCACAGCACACAGAAACAATAATATAGAATGTTGCACATGATGATAATTATGCCAGTGGTGGTTAGTGCTAATGTCTCTAATAATGACTCATTCTTCGAATTCAGTGATAAATCCAAAGCGTTCAAAGACATATACCAGAGTCTATTTTTTCCTCAGTATTTGAGTTCTCTAGCTAAATCTGAATTCGAAAGCTCTCGGAGGATGGGGGAATGATTAACAAACAAACTCTTATCTAAGGATGAGAAGATCTCACCTAATTAAGAAACACATACAGAAAGAGATCTTACATTAAGACAATAGGAAAAGATAACAAATGAAATCTAAAAGAAAAAAAAACAACAACCAACCAAACAAACAAACATGCCCCCCCCACTAATCCCAACTCGAAACAAGAAAGAATGAATAGCAGGCAAGCACATGACTAAAATCCACTCTGTTTTAGAGGTTGAACAACAAGATAGGAAAAAAAAAATGTTTCCATTCCACGTGATGCAATTCCAAAACATCAGGTTATGATTGGGGTTTATTTCCTGATAGGATTAAATAGGTAGATTGGTTATCAAATTCAAAACATTGTCTTTTCTTATTTGAAGAGTCACCTGCGGGAGCTTTTCACTTTACTCAATTGTTTTGCGATTTGAAAATTCCTGAAAGGTATCCCCTCCAACCCTGGAGCCTGGGGTCCCTCCTAGTTCTGCTCAGGGAGAGGAAGGGGAGGAGAGTGGAGGCAGGGCAGGGAGAGCTGGCTTCACCACTCAGCAAGCAGCACCATTCTCTGAGAGAACCCGACCTCATGTTCCAACATCTATTCCTTGATCTCAATTTGAGACTGCCAAGAAGGATGCTGGTCAGTGACCTCTTCAGTGCTTTGCTGACCCACGAGGGAGGAGGGAGCCTTCCAAGCTGACATTTCTGCTTGCAGGTATCAGACTATAGAAAAAGGCTGTGACGTGTCCGGCTATGCGTTCTCCTGTCTTTAGATTCCATGTTTACCCTTTTTCTGCCACCTCACTAGGCAGCCCCTACCATGGGGTCCAGTGTTTGCCTGTATGCACTAGGACCACCCTCTTCCCTCCAATACAGCTTGTTCTGTGCTGCAGAGGGCTGAGTCCTGCTCACTGTTCTAACCCAGATGTCTTTGCCAAGATGTCTTGGGGTGGGGTTTGGTCCATGGAAGTACTGGGGGTAATTGGAGGGAAGCAGGTAAGGAAATAAGTCAGTGCTCTCACCTTGTCTGTGCTTCCTGTGTTTTCCCTGTCAAAAGCGGAGTCTCCATGGAGACTCCAGGTGCTAGCAGACAGGTGCATATGGGTCCAGAGTCACCAAGTGGTCCTGTAATACCACCTCTTTCATTTGTTCAACTCTAACACTTTTTATTAACTAAGAGCTCTGGTAGCATAGTGGTTACGAATCAGGATATGAACCACAAAGTCAGAAGTTCGAAACTACCAGCGGTTCCGCAGGAGAAAGATGAGGCTCTCTGCTCCCATAAAGATTTACAGCCTCAGAAATCCTGTACATGGTCGCTATGAGTCGGAACAAACTCCACAGCACATAACAACAACAACAACAACAACAACAACAACAACAATAACAATAACAACAACAACAACTTTGCCATATTGCTGTTGTTAGCAGCAGTTGAGTCAACTCCTGACTCACGGAGACCCATGCTCAACAGGGCAAAATGCTGCCCATCTCTATATCATACTCGTGATTGGTTGGGGCTCTGTTGTAATCTATAGGGTTTTCATTGGATAACAATGTAGTGGTTGGGTTCTGTTGAGTTGGTTCTGACTCATACCGACCTTGTATAGGGTTTCTGAGACTGTAAACCTTTATGGGGGCAGAAAGTCTCATCTTTCTCCTCTGGGGTGACTGGTAGATTCGAACATATGACCCTGAAGTTAGCATCTCGCTTTGTAACCCATTATGCTACCATGTTGTTGTTGTTGTTGTTGTTGTTGTTGTTGTTAAGTGCCCTGGAGTCGGTTCCGACCCATAGCGATAGCTCCTGGATATCAATAGTGTCTAACTAATTGAGTTGTTAAAAGGAACAAGAACATCTACTTAAAGTGCTAGCATAAAAAAAGGATCGTAGTCCAAAGCCACCAAACAGTATCCTGGTGTGGTGCTGTAGGCTAGGCACTGGATTGTTAACCTCAAGGTCTACAGTTCAAATCCACCAGCCACTCTCAGAAACCCGATACAGGGTTGCTACGAGTCAGACCTGATTTGATGACACCCTACAACAAGCAAGAGAAAGGCTTGGTGATCTACTTTGTTAAAGCCAAGAAAACCCTATGAGAAGCAGTTCTCCTGTGTCAAGTATGGCGTTTTCATGAGTTGGAGCTGACTTGGCAATAACAGTTTTTTGTTTGGTGGTGCATACAAAAAGTCATCTCTAAATGTATATATCAATGGGAGTCTAACCAAGCTGGAGGTACTGGCATCATGGAAGATTCTTGAAACTTGTTAGTACACACTTGGTAAAATGTTCTCGATGTTTCCTGGCCTATGTGCATATGGACATGCGTGTATACAACCTGTGCATTGGAACTTGGTAATAGTATGGACATCTTACAAGTTTGAGCAAAATCCCTTTCTTATAAATAACTTGCTCTGACCCTTGGGCCATTATCTCAAACACTCCATCCGTGTGTTTTCTACCAGCATCTCTAAGTTTTAGGGTGCATGTGCCAAGATGTTTCCAAAGGGAAGACTTGTGTTTGAGCACATCTGCCTCGAAATACCCATGCTTACTGCCAAACATCTGTGTGTCATCTTGAGAGGTGACAAGCAAATGTCAAGTAAGTTTAAAAAACAAAGTCTTACTGACCAGTAATGCTTTAGGATGAGCCAGACACTGAACATAAGGGAGAGGCATATCGAACCGACCTACAGTGGCAGTGTAGTTTAATACGCTGGACTGCAAGGTTTGGTTCGAACCATAAGGTCGGCTGTTCAAGCTCACCAGCTGCTCCTTGGAAACCCTATACAGTCACTGTGGGTCAATGAGACTCGACAGCACTTAACAACAACAACAACAACATTAGAAGCAAGAAGAACAAAGCAAATCGAGGCACAGGGAAAGACTGCACAGAGTAACAGATGTGATCGAGAAGATGAATTCGGAATCCATGTGAAAGAGAAGCAGGTCAGGACCAGGCTCGATGGCTGTCATTCCAGGCAGAAGGAACAAGGCGCCAGAAATGACCCCATCATGGGATTAGAGAGAGGGAGGGAAGGACTGGCTCCTGTGAGGTTCAGGGACGAGGCAGGCAGCAGGGTCAGAGAAATCAATGCCTGAATTTCTGCCTCATGGAACAGCTGAAAGATGCAAAAGAGAAAGACAAAAATAATGTGTGCAAAATGAGCCCTTGGCATTTGCCATTAGGATGAAGACTGAGCTCAAATATGATAAATGTGGTACTGGATTTCTTTGTACTATGAGAAAAGCAGCAGCATTTTAATGTTCAGGGGACCCCACTGCCTCCAAAGGCAAACATTGGCTTCTGAGATTCTCCCGTCCACGGTTACTGGCCCCCAAGTTGACAGTTCTTGATCTCGGCAGGGGAGCGTTTGAGCTCCTCTGTGTTGTGCCTCTCTGGAAATAGTAGTTGTTGTAGCAGGTTGGTTATTTCTCCCAGGGAACTAGCTGCCTTGGTACTTGCAGTGAGGGGCATTTAAACATTAACACTTTCAAGTGGGCCCTCTGCATCTTCATACTGCAAATTAGGAAATTTGGATGTGGTCTTTGGGAGCCGTCAGAGGCAGTTTCCAAGGAATGTGGCTCTCTTGTTCACATAGTTATAATCCCCATTGAACATATATTATCCTCCTCCTGTCCTGGTGTAAATGTCCACTCGACTATTAAAGCCAACAGAGGGCTTCTGAGCAGCATCCCTAGAGGTCTTGAATGGGAGGACAGCTGGCTGCTGACCAGTGTGGTGGGAAGCTGGGTTTCTCACTGTTGGAGATGTGGCTGCATTTGGATGCCTACCTGCCTTCTTGGGAGCTTGTACATGACAAGGGATTTCTGAGAATGCTCTGGCACAAAGAAGAGGAAAGATTTTGCAATAACACAGTGCTCAACTGCTCAACTGCATCCCAGTTTGTGACTGTGGAGTCCTGGATCAGCAGCAGTTTCACCTCCCAGGAATAATCATGCAAATGGTAAAATCCAGGATTCCTCTTGGTGATGACAGCATTTTATGACAATGGACTTGGCAGAGACTGGCGTTTATTTATTCATTTATTCAATGTATAGTTATTGAATGCAGACTACGTGTCCAATGTTTGTTCTAGGTACTGGGGATACTGCCAACAGGGAAAAAAAAATACTGCTATTATGGAACTACCTTTAAAACAAAACAATTTTTTTTTTTTTAATTGTGAATTGGGTGAAGGTTTACACAGCAGGTCATCAGTTTTACATTCAGCAATTTATACACATTTTGTTACATATCATTGATTGCATTATTTCTGTCACCAAGACCATAGTTAGAAAACCAAAAGGGAAGAACATGCTCAGCATTTCTCAAGCTGAGGGAACTGAAGAAAAAAATTCAAGCGTCAACTTGCAATATTGAAGGATTCTCTGGGCAAATTATTGACAGATGCAGAAAGCATCAAAAGAAGATGGAAGGAATACACAGAGTCACTGTACCAAAAAGAAATGGTCGATGTTCAACCATTTCAAGGGGTACCATATGATTGAGAGCCAATGATACTGAAAGAAGGTCCAAGGTGCATTGAAGGAATTGGCTAAGAAGAAGGCGCTTGGAATTGATGGAATAAAAAGTGATATCTTTCAGTAAACTGATATGACATTGGAGGCACATGCTCATCTTTGGCAAGAAATTTGGAAGACAGCTACCTGGCCAACTGACTGGAAGAGATCCGTATTTGTGCCCATTCCAAAGAGAGGTGACCCTTTGAAGGCAAAAATCATCAGACAATATCATTAATATTGCATACAAGTAAAATTTTGTCAAAGAGTGTATTAGTTCTACAGCGAACCCTATGACCATCAATAGGGAAGAACATGATGAGAGAAGTAAGGGATCGTGACCAGAGAAGCAGCGGCAATAGAGATGGTAGCAGCGGTGATAGCATAGAGAGACATAGCGGCAGTGGAATTTAGGTCCACGGACTGAGAAAAGCAGCGAGTCTGCAGACAGGAGGCTAGCTTGCAAAATGTGTCCTTTGGACACTGGCACTGTGGGTTAATGCACTGGACCACAAGGTCGGTTTGAGCTGCAAGGTTAGTGGTTCAACATCACCAACTGCTCCTCGGAAACCCTATACAGGGTTGCAATGAGTTGAAACTGACTTCACGATACTTACCAATAACAATATTTATAATGTGGGCTAATGCACCAGACTGCAAAGCTGTTTGAACTGCAAGGTCAGTGGTTCAAGGTCACCAGCTGCTCCTCAGAAACTGTATACAGGTTCTCTATGGGTCGGAACTGACTCGACGGCACTCCACAACCACAACATGTGTATACGCACACACACACAAAGGTAACAGAAGTAAATACTGTTGGCTAAGGGTGCATGGAGGGGATCGTATCACTGCAATAACTGGCTGAACATTAAAAAAAAAATGATGTGTGGGAATTTTCAAACTGGGAGGAGGGGTATGTGTTAAAGGTATCTTTGAAGTTAGCTTTGGATAGTTTAACAGTAATTGTATTAATTTAATCTCAGCCTTTATTTTTCTTGAAAATCATTATATAAAAATCTGTTTATGCCTTAATTTAGCTCCGGATAACTTTGCATCTCCTCAGTTCTACTAAAAATAAAGTTAAAAATATTTTTCTTAAAAAAAGAGTGAGTTAGTTCTAGACCTGAGAGGTGACCAAGGACCATGGTCTGGGGTTCTCCCAGTCTCTGTGTGACCAGTAAGCCTGGTCTGTGTTTATGATTTATACTTTTGTAGAAGTTCATTCTAGTGGAATCCTGGTGTGGCGTAGTGGGATAAAACATTGGGCCACAAGGTCAGCTTGAACCACAAGGTTGGGGGTTCAAACTCACCAACTGCTCCTTGGAACCCCTATCCATGGTTGCTATGAGTCAGAACTGACTCGACGACACTTAGGAACAACGGCATTCTAGTGAAGGATCTCAAAAACTCGCTGGTATCAAGTCGATTCTGACTCTTAAATAGAGTTTCTGAGACTGTAACTCTTCACAGGAACAGAAAGTCTCTTTCTTCTCCCACAGAGCAACTTGTGGGTTTGAACAGCTGATTGTGCATTTAGGTCCACAGTGCTTATTCTACAGCACCCCCCCCCTTCCCAAGGGCTCCATTAGTGATGGACACAGATAACAAATAAATATATGAGGGACATGTTAGATAGTGATTTGCACCATGGACAAAAAGAAAGCAGGAAAGGGAGCTATGAAATGTTGGAGTTGAGAGAGCTAGATATTGAGATTGTTGTTGTTAAGTGCTGTTGAGTCAACTCCAACCCATAGAGACCCAGTAAAGGATTTCTGAGGAGCAGCTAGTGAGCTTGAACCGCTTGCCTTGTGGTTCAAACAGATTTTGCAGTCCAGCATATTCGCCCAGAATGAGAGCTACACTGATTAAAATGACTGTGTCAGAGAGAACAATGCTCCTGTCCCTATAGATGTTCATGATATGCTCCTAGAATCGGTGACTATGTTAGCTTATGTGGCAAAGAGGATTACGGTTTCTGATGGAATTTTGGGACTAGTCAGTTGTCCTGGAGATGCGCAGTGTCCTGGATTATCCAGGTGTGCCCTGAAGGTCCTGAAAATGGAAGAGGAAATCAGAAGGGCGAGTCGGAAACATGGCAGCAGGGGAAGGACTCAACTTGGCATTGCTGGCTTACCAGATGGACTCAGGGCACTATGAATGAGGAAAGTGGGTGGCCCCTAGATGCTGGAAAGGTCAAGGAAGCAGATGGTCACCTAGAGCGTCCAGAGAAAAATGAAGCCTTGCCACCACCTAGATCTTTGTCCAATGAGATCTGTGTCAGATAATAAATTTATGTTGCATAACCTACTGTTTGTGGCAATTTGTTCTAACAGTAATAGAAAACAAATACAGTCATAGTCTGCCTGACTTTTGAATAAAGATCTTGGATAAGGTTGCCATACTTGACAAATAAAAATACAGGACACTCAGCTACATTTGAATTTCAGTTAAGTGACACATCATTTTTAGATATCTGTACTGAGTTATTCAAGTACTATACAGTTCACCCATATAAAGCACATAATACAGTAGGGTCAGAATTGGACTTCGAGCCACAAGGTTGATGGTTCAAACCCACCAGCTGCTTCTTGGAAACCCTATACAAGGTCACTCTGAATTGGAACCAACTCATCAACATGTAACAACAACAACAACAACAACAATATAGTCACAGAGTCCTGGTGTGGCGGGGCAGGATAATGCACTAGGCTGCAAGGTTAGTTTGAACTGCAAGGTTGGTGGTTCAAATCCACCAGTCGCTCCTTGGAAACACTACACAGGGTCACTATGAGTCGGAACCAACGTGACGGCACTTAACAACAATGACAACCATATAGTCTTAGATATGTGTGACCGTCATCAGAGTCAAAATGCAAACAGCCTCATCACTCATGTCCCCAGTCCCATGCTTATTCATCGTTGATCTGAAATTTAAATTTAGTTGGGCATCATTTAATCTGGCTGAACTGATCTCAGAGAAAATTCGGAAGTGAGATATTTGGAGGGAAAACATTCCATATGTTCTGAGCAGAGGGAACAGAAAGGACAAAGGCCTAGGAGGGCAATCTGGTGGGATGGGAAGAATGAGACAAACAAGAGAATGAAGATCAGTTCAGAGAGGTTGAGAGACTTGATCGTGAAGACCAGCATGAGACCTTTGTCCTTTGATCTGAGTAAGATGGAAAATCAGTGGTGGTTTTGAGTAGACGAGTGCCAATGCTGGGGTCTCCTGAGGATAGAAATGTTGACTGGGAAGAATTTGAGGACAGTGACTTACCACTTCTGGGCTTCTCTGGACCAGACACAGAGTAAGTATCCAACCATTTTTGTTGAAGAAAACACACAGATGTATTGGGTAGGCAAAAGGCCTCCAAGTTGGTAGAACTTGGGCTGAGCCACCCTCAGGAATGGAAGGAGGTGCACAGTGGGAGAGCAGAGGATTTGAAAGGGGAAAAAAGTGCCCATGAGAAGACATCTGAAGGTTATGAGGGGATTTATAAAGGGTAAGGGAGAAGAACTTAAGCTTTGGCAATATCGTGATGGCAAAGCGCTTATCTTCTGAGGCTATCTTTACTCTAGACCTCAGGTGTTCAGAAGCATGGCCAAGAGCGCCATGACTACCATGCATGCTGTTACATTCAGAGCTTCTGAGTCGAGACCAAGATCAGAGGAAGCCAGATTTCATCTTGTCAACTACATTCCACGAAAAAAGGTTGCAGTGGGGCCGGAGGGTTGGGGGGAACTATTGTAATAACACTCTGCTGCTGTTGTTGTTGTTGTTGTTGCTAGAGGCTTGCTAATCAATCTTCATTACCTGGTTATGGATTGGATTGGGTTCTCCGAAAAGAGATGTTGATGTTCTGACCCCTGCATTTGTAAGCCTTGTTTGGAAGATGTTATCAGCTAGGATAACATGTGGTCATACTGGAGTTGTTGTTGTTGTTGTCAGGT
>NW_006408718.1:1113951-1123621 GCF_000296735.1 Chrysochloris asiatica
ATAGCTTGTCATGATCCACACAATTGAAAGCCTTTGCGTAGTCAATAAAGCACAGGTAAACATCCTTCTGATATTCTCTGCTTTCAGCCAAGATCCATACCAGACCAAAACTCAACCCACTGTGGCAGACTTGTTTCCAATCCACAGCAATTCTATAGGGAAGAGTACTAATGCCCCACAGGGGTTCCCAGGATGCCTTTGTTATGGAGGCAGATCGCCAAGTCTTTGTCTAGCACAGCGGCTGGCTGGTGGGCTTGAACCACTGCCCTTTCAGTTAGCAGCTGAGCACTTAACCCACTTGGCCACCACGACACATTTTTGTTGGGAGTACAGTTGCTTCTGATCCTATGTAACTGGTGTCCTTTTATGAGAGGAGAGATGCAGAGACAGACTCAGAGCTAGGATGCCATGGAATGCTGCAGCTCTCCCTGGAGAGGCCAGAGGTTGGGAGAGAGTGTAGTCCAAGAACCAGCAAGGCTCGCACCCTGAGGTGCACTTGTCACCTCCACAACTAGGAGATAACACATTTTTGCTTCTCTTAGCCACTGGTCTGTGGTGTCTCCGTACAACAGACCGAGGGAACGAAGACAGTCACCTATCATGACTGGCACGTGATGAGTGATCACTGGAGACCTGTGATGGACTGAATGATGTCCTTCCAAAAAGTGTTGTCAATCCTAACCTGTAGACCTATGGTTCTAGCCCATTGGGAAATGGATTTTCTTTGTTATGTGAAGGAGGTGTGTCTTACCCCAATCTCTTCAGAGAGATTAAAGAGCAGATTAAATAAGTAAGCAGGCAAGCAAACAGAGCTGGTGAAGACACAGGGCCTGTGATCATGATCATCCAGGAACCTAGGAAACTCAGGTGAAGAGGGAAGGGCCTTTTCCCATAGCCAACAGAGACAAAGGGAGAGAGAGAAAGGCAGAGGAACACACACACACACACAGAGCCTGCCTGTGGAGCCAGCACCCTGAATTTGACCGGCACAGCCTCCTCAATTGTGAGAAAATAAATCTGTTTGTTAAAGTCACTCACTTGTGTTGTGGCAGCACTAGAGAACCAAGGCAGGGACCCCAGGAGTTTTCGCTCATCGTTCTCCAATGCCATCAACTACACAGATATATAAACTCAAGCGGAAACACAGGCCGGCGGTCAGATACCATTCCCAAGATCACCCAGCTTGCAGCATCTGCTTAGGTTAGGGCTCCTGGACCTCAGCCCTCAGTTTGAAAAAGTTGCCTCCGTCTTAAACGTCCTGTCTGTACTTGTAAACATATCTGTATCCAATGCATTATCATGAGCTGAATATGTGTGTCCTTCCTGGATAAGCCTGGGATGTGGGTGGCAAGGTAAGTCATTCACCTTCCGGGTCATCAAAAATCTGCATTGGGGTGTTGTTGTTAAGTGCTGTTGAGTCAGTTCCATCCCGTAGCAACTCTGTATAGGGTTTCCAAGGAGTGACTGGTGAGCTTGAACTGCCGACCTTGTGGTTCAAACTGACTTTGCAGTCCAGTGTATTAACCCCACAGCACCACACGAGAGCTCCATGCATTGGGCAGGCAAACAAGAAGTACAGCAACACAAAACACCTAGAGATGAAGGTTGAGAATGAATGAAGGAAATTCCTTCTCTGAATCGTAAATACAGGCACTGCAGCCTAAAAGGATTGGCAAAGCCAGGCTACATGTCTAGTGGGACCATGTCCCTGAATCCTCAGCACAGCCCCATTGTGGTCCGATCCCTGGGGATTACTTGAAAGCTTGCATATGCATTACTTCTAATTTCATTATGCTTATTTTTCCACAGAGAGTATTAAAAGCCTCCAGAGGGGTCACACATTGTAACTCTTTTGCATTTTTCCTCCATCCTCTGACAGTTACTCATGCTGGCAGCTTTCTTTGCCTGCTGCCTCGCCATGTCTCCTGCCTTTGTGTTCCTTCAGTTTTCTGTCCTTGGAGAACACTCCTGGTCTCTCTGCTCTGGATGGAAGACCTGTATCTGAGACTTGGAAATCTCCTCCTGTTCTAGCCATTGCTGCTGCTATTGTTCAGTGCTGTCGAATTGATTCTGACTCATAGCGATCCGGTACAGGGTTTTAAATGGTGTGTGTGTGTGAGTATGAATGCACATGTATGTGAGTGTCTGTGTATGTATGTAAGCGTGTGTGTGTTGAGCATGCACAAGTGTGTGTGTGAGTATGAGTGAGCATGTGTATGATGGATGTTGTGTGTGTGTGTGTTTAAGAAAGATAATGTGGCTGACGTATATCTGACCCTGTCCACTTCTGGCACTGATCCCTAGATGTGAAAAATAATGGGGTCCTCAAACCTCCTGAGTCTTACAGGTGTAGCTCTGTAGGATAAGCACTGGACTGCTAATCATAAGGTCGGAGGTTCAAACCCACCAGCCACTCCTCGGAAACCCTATATAGGGTTGCTATGAGTTGGAACCTACTTGATGGCACGTACCAGCAGCAAGAAACCCTTGTGGACCATGGGGGGATTAGGGCATCTTCCACTGATGACCGCTGAGCCAGTTGGCAGAATCAACCTTAGGTGGCTTTCAGCAAGACAGAGCCTTAAAGTCACTCTAAGTGAAGACATTTGGATGGAGTCTCAGATTTCCTAAATATTTAAGGACCAATGAGCTGATATCACAAGACCCCCAAATTACAGAAGTGTGAAATTTACAACATCCCTGCACATTTTCCTTTTTGAATGAGTCCATGAGTCCATCTTTGTCTGAAATTCTGAGGTGCATGTTTTCACACTACCCTCTATTATTGTAAAGGAGCTCTGGTGGTACAAGGATCAAGCACTTAGCCACTAACCAAAAGTTCAGAAATTCTCCCACCAGTGGCTCCATGGGCAAAGACCTGGCAATTTGCTCCCTAAATTTGTTGTTGTTAAGTACTACCAAGTTGGTTCCAATTCATAGAGACCATGTATAGGGCTTCCGAGAAGCAACTGGCGAGTTTGAACCACTGAACGTGCGGTTCAAACCAACCTTGTGGTCCAGTGCTTATCCTATGGTGGTACACCAGGACTCCCCAAAAGATTGCAACTTGGGAAACCCATGTGGGGCAGTTCTAGCTACTCTCACACTGGATTGCCATGAGATGGAAATGACTTGATAACACACAACAACAATCGCAAAGTTATCTCTCCCTCTGTCACAGAGTTTTGAACTTGAGGGTGGTAGAGAACCCTCTTTTCTCAGGTCTCCGTTAGCTCCCTAGAGCCCTGGTTCCCAAAAGGATGTTTCAGAAACAGCCTAAGGAACACCAATTTCCCCATTTGCCATCTCTCCTTTCTGTCCTGTGTGAAGTTTCAGAAGACTATTTCCTTCCTCTTAATTTCTGAAAAAGGCCAACAGCACATTATCCAAGAGTTCTGACTCGAATCCTAACACCTGATACATCTGAGATGCAAACTGCTCCCTGTTTAGGTTTGGGCAGCACTGAGTCCTTATCATCCCTGCTGCTGGTCATTTCCACGATGAAGTGCATCCCCAGTGGCCTTCACCTGTGTCCTTGGAGGCTCCCTCAGCTTCACACACACTCTTTTCTTGTCCAAGTTCTTCTGGGTCCACAATAAATCAGGGGATTAGAAAACTCATCACTGTACCATTCATACTTCAGTGCCAACATGGTCAAAGAGACAGACGTAGTCAAACAAGGTTTAGGAAAGTCTTCCTATTGCAATGATTTTTATCTACGCATGTTCTCAAGAGTGTAATTTTGCCATGTATCATCCAAGGAACTCTGCCAACCTAGGGTTTTCTCCCATGAACACTTTGTGGTTCAATCTGGTGGGAGATAGCCAAATGGACTCTAAGACGAGTTCACCACAGTTTTCATTTGGGAAGAATGTCTTCTATAAAAAACCTATTTCCCAGGCTTCAGTCTAGCTTAGCATGAACATTTTGTGCACCAAAAATGAAGAGCTATTATGCGCAGGTAGGGTTTTGCAAGAAACAATAAAAGTCACCTCTCTCTTGATCCGACTCTCCTCACTTTCCCCCCAAATTTACATTTTATTTTTCAGTATGCCAAAAAGTCAGGTTTTCAGGAGCATAACCAATGATGGATTTCAGGCATCACAATATTGCCTCCAGGTACACCCCCACACTCACACACGCACACACCCCCACACACGCAGTGTTCCATGTTTCTGTTCTCCAGCTACAGCACAAATGCCGTGTTTGTCACAGAACGAGTGCTATTTTTAGACTGAATTGTAGGAAGTCTGCAGCATTTATAAATGGACAAGAAGCACTGAGCTGAGCGCATGCTAATATGCCAATGCAAGAGCTAGCTTGGGCTTTAGCCAATGAACTGTGGTTGGATGTTACAGCAACGAAAGTGAAAACACCACTTACACAGGAATGATTAATAAGCTGACAAACGTCCAGGCATTTAGTCCCTATTCTTCAGAGCCAGCTGTATTAATACTAGCACATTTTCAACTTTATTAGTAATATCTCTCAGCCTGATACTCTAGGTATGTTCACTGAAGGCATCTTATATCCCCTGCAAATGATTTGTGGAGGCAAGAATTTGGTAAATAGTGCATTTACCCCTTCTGTCTCTCATCCTAGCATACCATACCTGTTTATTTGTCTTGATGGCTCTTTGAAATGTGCAAGAACCAATACATTTCCTTACACCTGATGCTGAAAGAAAGCTTCCAGACCATGGGATTACCACCTTGTAGTATCTGGTGGGTGGGCTATTTAGTGTGACTTCCTGGGTCTAATTTGTTTCAAAGGAAATTCTCTATTTTTTCCATCTATGTGTGAATTTGACTGTCATTAGATATTGACCACTTTCTAGGGAGGGAGCCAGCCAATGAACTACAATCCCCTTGCTGGAACAAACTCATGACCTTAATCAACTGGGAAAGTGGGAGAAAAGAGAAATTAAGGAATAGAACTCATCAACTGGCCCAGTTGGCCTAGGATTTTCCCAGATTTGAGAATGAGAAGCCCCTTTCACAAATGGGACAGCTGGTCACCTTGATGGAAAGATCATCGACTTGAGCCAATAGGAGGTCAGAAAGGGGCTGAATTTTGGAGTCAGAGTCAGGTTTGCATCCCAACTGAGTCTTGTCAACTGTGTGACCCTGAATGAGGCTTACAGTCAAGCATCCATGTTATCACAATTCTGTTTGATATGTGTGCTACAGTGAATTATGACTCCTCTACCATAGCTCTGGTAGCGTAGTTGTTACGAATCGGGCTGTGAACCTTAAGGTTAGCAGTTCAAAACTACCAGCTGCTCCGTGGGAGAAAGATGAGGCTTTCTGCTCCCATAAAGATTTACAGCCTTGGAAACCCTGTACAGGGTCGCTATGGGTCAGAACCGACTTGATGACACTTAACAACAATAACAACCATAGCCATTGTATTGCTCAACAAATGATTGGGTGTTGTTAAGTGTCACTGAGTCGCTTCCATCTCATAGCGACCCTGTAGTGTTTCCAAAGAGTGGCTGGTGGGTATGAACTGTCAACCTTGTGGTTAGCAGTCCAGTGCTTGTCCTATAGCACCACAATAGGACTCTAATGATTGGTGGACCCATGCAAATAAACCGTTGTTGTTGTTAGGTGCTGTCAAAGTAGTATTGACTCATAGTGGCTTTATGCACAACAAAATGAAACACTGCTTGGTCCTGCGACAACCGCACAATCGTTTCTATGCTTGAGCCCATTGCTGCTGCCACTGTGCCAATCCATCTCATTGGGGGTCTTCCTCTTTTTCACTAACTCTCCACTTTACCAAGCAGGAAGTCCTTCTTCATCTTCTTCATGGACTGGTTCCTCCTGACATTATGTCTGAAGTATGAGAGATGAAGTCTGGCCATCCTGGCCTCCAAAGAGCATTCTGGCTATACTTCTTCCAATACGGATGTGTTTGTTCTTTTGGCAGTCCATAGCACTTTCAATATTCTCCTCCAACATCATAACACAAATGCACCAATTCTTCTACAGTTTTCTTTATCCATTGTCTAACTTTCACATGCATATAAGGTTATTGAAAATACTATGGCTTGGGTCAGGTGCACGTTAGTCGTCAAGCTGACATCATTACTCTTCAACACTTTAGAGAGATCTTGTGCAGCAGATTTGCCTAATGAGATACATCATTTGATTTCCTGACTGCTGCTTCCATGAGTGTTGATGGTTGGTCTGAGCAAAATGAAATCTTTGACAACTTCAACGTTTTCTCCATTTATATGGATGTTATTTATTGATATCACAAATAGGCTGTTTAGGACTCTAATCCTAGGATTGTTATTTTGCAATACTACTAGGCTACAAAGGAGCCACCTCAAGCAGAGACTGACTGTCCCAGGACCATCAAGAAGCAGATCCATGAATGGAGCATGTCATTGGGACCAGGGGATTCCTGCTCAGGGAAGCGGTGACTGAAGAGGTGGCAGTAGGGGCATTGGCATGGAGAGACAGAGCAGTATGCTTCCTGGCCCATAGATTGTGAAAAACTGGGTACCTTCGTGTAGGAGACTGGCTTGCAGAATGGAGTGTCCTTTTGTCATTTATCCACAGAGTGAAACGAGGTAGTAACAATTGCCTGAGCAGGGACAGTGTGGCTGAGAGGCTGAGAATGTGAGAGGCATGTGAATATTGTCTGTAAGCTCTGTGTGGTCACTGCACTGGAGTTTCAAAGCCCGCAGTGAAGCAGTGTACCATGGGAGGGATGGATGGTGTCAGGATTGATAAATCAGATTGGAGCGTGGAGGCATGTCTGACCTCTGCCTCATAGGAATTGTCTTGGGCTGATGTGGAGTTTGTGAATCCTTTGTGAAGGCGGAGAAGGTCAGACATAGTCCTTATGCTATTTTTTCAATATGGCAACAGTGGACACATGATGTTACTAATACATCTATCAAAACTCACAACACGAACAGAGAACTCCTAGTGCCGGCGAAGTACTTTAACTGGTGATTTTATTGGTGATCTTATTTCACTAATCGTAACACCTGTTACAACGGTGAGAAACAAAAGTTGTTAATGAGAGACTTCATGTGCAGAAGGAAAAGGACATATGGAAACTCTCTGTACTTTCTGTCTAAATTTTAGTTAAACCTAAATCTGCTTGAAAAAATCAAATCTATTTTTAAAAAAGCAGTCATATTGGCAAACACGGGGATGAAGACAGTTACCTTATAAATCTGAGGAGGCAAGGCAAAGTCACGTGCATGAAAGAATTTGTATGTAGGAGAGACAGTCAACCTCAGAGCCCAGGTTATTAGATAATTGTCTTAGTTCTCCAGTGTCTATGCCACACGCAGATGCCTTCAACAAAGAGAATTTATTCTTTCCCAGATTTGGAGGTAAAAGTCAAAATGAAAAGAGTTGGCTCATGGGAAGGCTTTCTCTTGTTGTCAGTTCTGGGGAAAGGTCCTTGCCTCTTTCCAGTATCTGTAGTCCAGCATTTCTTGGAATGTGTCTTGGCACGAATTTTCCCCTTCACGGTACAAGGACCCTCAGTTCCAGAGGACACAGTCTCTTCTTTCCCAGTGGCAGTAGGCCTCTGTTTCTCTGATCACTGTTCTCTCCTTTCAGTTCTCAAATGAGACTGACTCAGATACAACCTAATCCTGTAGATTGTCTCTGACTTCATTAACATTACAGAAGTGAGGATTTATAACACATCCCGCAATTACATTAGATCAGCGCTGCTCTCATCGGATCACAATATGGGGCAAGTGATTACATGATATTAGATCTTTTGGGGACTGGTTACATCTTAACTGCTTAAACCACTGAGAATCCTGGACCAACCAAATTGACATAAAATCTAAACTACCACAGCTCCTAAAGGGTTTAAGATGGTTTCCTAGCAGCAGGTTCTGAACAGATGACAAGTGACACAATAGAGCCATATCCTCTAAGGAACCCCAGTGGTAGTTTCATGGCAGAATCCTTGCCTGCCACGCAGAAGACTCAGATTTAATTACTAACCAATGTGCAGACACGACCCACCTACCAGTGAGTGGAGGCTGGCATGTTGCTATGATGTTGAACAGATTTCAACAGAAATTCCAGACTGAGACAAACTAGGAAAAATGGCCTGCTGGTCTACTCCTGAACCTCAATAAAAACCCAATGGATTGACCTGGTCAGATCCTTGTCACCATGAGTTGGGCACTAACTGGACAGCAGTGAACACCAACATGGTGTCCTGCTGTTTTTGACAATGAACATGCTGTAAAGTCTGAGCATGCAGCTGTAACTTTTCCCGGGAGAGTGGGATTCTGGTAGAGAAAGTGAATTTCTTTCACGATCTTCCACACATAGCTTATGCCTTGTGCTGGTGATGATCACCCTAATGGGTGCTTATATAAAAGACCTTGCCCTCCAATAAAATTCCATTTGGGGGTTACATAAAATTAGCAATTATAGGGAAGTTGATTTTTAAAATTAAATATATTCAAAGGAAGCACAGATTAATGCCTCTCCAAGCAAGAGGGTATTTAATGCTTAGAGGCAGGCAAGCAAACATTTCAGTGCCAGTGAAGCTTTTAAGTATTGATATTTCCTGCATTAATAGTACTCTAAACCACATTCATAACAATATAATTAGCAATGGAATTCATATCACACAGTACGTGAGGACTGTGCATTATTAATTACGCCAACGTGGCCTTTGGGTTGTGTACCATGCTTCATTTCAACGTTCAAGGTAAAGGATCATTAATTCGAGGGCGGCAGAAACTTGCAGAAGCGATGTGCCAAACTTGGTCCATGTGTCCTGGTGAGCCATTCAATGACAATCAACACTACACCCACCGTGCGTGACTGCAGGGATGGCACCCTCGGCTTTAAAGTCTGAGCTTGACTGAAGCTCCCAAATTTGATATGTGGCCATGTAGGACGTATGTCCTCCAAGTGCTTGTTCACTCTCTGTCTCCATCTGAAACCTTTCAGGATACGATGACATTGCTTGGATGTTGTGAGCTCCAGTGAAGAGGCGTGCCTTTGTCACTGTCTTGTTCCACATTTCCTGAACAGTCCCCGTCCTTGACCATTCCAGTCTATCTTTGCAAGAATTGTCAGCTCTAGTCTTGGTGTGGTACTGTAGGATAAGTGATGAACTGCTAACTGCGAGGTCGGTAGTTCAAACTCACCAGGCACTCTTTGGAAACCCTATGCAGAGTCACTATGAGTCAGAATTGACTTAATGGCATTTACCAACAAGTTCTGGAAAGAGACAGGGTAAGAGAAGTGCATGTTTTCACATGGATGGTTTTCCTAAAGGCTTAGGAAAGTCATGAGTAATGATAAATAAATAAACAAACCTGAATCATACAGTTGAGGAAATTTACATCCCTCAAACAACTTAAAAGAGTTCTCTTGCATATTTATAAATATTATGCATTCTCAATTTTTTAAAAAACACTGCAAATTTGATAGATGAAAAATGATATGTGATTATTGCTTCCATTTACCAACAAGAGCATGATGCAGTTGAAATCCTAACAAGAAGGATGGAAGGGCCCAGAACAGATTAAGGCAGATTCAAAAGAACCTCGTGGAGGCTTTCCTCCTTGCTATCCATCTTCCCTCTTAAAGATCTTTTGACACTGCCACAAATCTGCAGATCTCTCAGCTCAGAACCTACGACAGTTGCTCCTGTATCTGGG
>NW_006408718.1:1127031-1141330 GCF_000296735.1 Chrysochloris asiatica
GATATCATGTTTGGTAAGGTGAAGGGTCAGAGAGAAAAAAGGAAGATTCCCAACGAGATGGGTTGGCCAAGTGGCAGCATTGATGGACTCAAGCCTGGCAATAGTAGTGAGGCTGACCCAGGATCGGGCAGTGTTTCGTTCTGCTGTACATAAGGTAGTTATGGGTCAGCACATAACAACAACAACAGCAGCAGTGTAGAGTGTGTCTAGAACCAAAATACTTTTGAGATTAAAAAAAAAAAATCAGATGATACTCAGAGAGAAGCAAGCACAAATGGGGAAAGATAGATGCCATGTGGCGATGACTGAGAACTGAGGAACCCCAGGAGAATGTTCAAGAAGTGGAGACAAGGATTTCTCCCCACAGACATCAGAAAGAACACCCTCCGCTAGAGCCAGTGTCTTGAATTCAGACTTCTAGCCTTCTACGGAGACCTGGTGTGGCGTTGTAGGATAAGCACTGGACTGAAAGGTTGGCTTGAACTGCAAGGTCATTGGTACAAAGTCACCAGTCGCTCCTTGGAAACCCTTTGCAGGGTAGCTGTAAGTCAAAACAGACTAGAAGGCACTTAACAACAACAACAAAGTGTTAGAAGTAAATTTGTGTTTATAAACACTCACTACCACCCCTGAGGTATTTCTAGAAAATGGAGACAGATGCTCATGGGCTTGTGTGTTATAGTTGTTGGTGCCATCAAACCTGGCTCTGAGACAGAGTGGAGATTCATAAGGTTGCCTTGGCTGTAATCTTTACAGAAGGACATCGCCAGGTCTTTCTTCCACACTGCTGGTGGATGGCAAGTGTTTAGCGGTCAGGTTAGCAGGACCAGGAGTGACAAGCATCAACACTTTCTCCCCCCACTGGATCAGACCATGGTAGGGTAGCTGATGCTTGTGGCTTCCCAAGCTGCTCATGGTCCGGTCAGACAGGTTGTCTTCCTAGGTGGTATGTGCAGGTGAGCGGGATGCTGGCCACTCCTGAGAGAAGGCTGTGCTTCTGTTGGGATGCTTATGCTTCCTTGGCCTCAATTTCTATGGTTACCATGATAAAATCTCACATAGTTAATGATTAAACCAAACCCAAACCCAACCTAGGAATTCTGAGGGTGTTAATCTTTTGTTGTTGTTTTGTGCAGTCGAGTTGGTTCTAACTCATAGCAACCCTATATAGATAGGGTCTCTAGCTGATGGTAGGTTTGAACTGCCAACCTTGTGGTGTGTAGTCCAGTGCTTATCCCACAGTGCTACCAGCACTCCTTAAGTGGGTGACTTCTGTTGTTATTAAGTGCCGTTGACTTGGTTCTGACTCATAGCGATCCTGTATAGGATTTCCAAGGAGTGGCTGGTGAGTTTGAATTGCCAACCTTGAGATTCAAACTGACCTTGCAGTCCTGAAGTACCACACAGGACTAGAGAACAGACATGTATTTTCTTATGGTTCTGGAGGCTGGGAATTTATATCTGCTCAGCAGCCCAGCAGCACACAACTGTTGGAAATCTAACTTGAGTCTCCAGCATGGATGTGAGAATTCTACCATAGAAGCACCAAGGACTTCTATTCTCCTTTCACAGACATTGGAACTGGCGGGCTGATAAGTTATGGGTAATATCCCAGGTCCTTCAGCTAGTCAAGCCACAATGCAACTGTGTGGCTCTGGTTTCCAAAGATCCAGGTCTGCTTAGCAGTCCACATCATAGGAAGAACAGTGGAGAGGTGGACAAGGGCAAGGAAGACAACCAACCAGTGAAGGGTGGAAGTTCTTGTTAATTTGTATCCTGTCACTTTGTCCGTTAAAGCATCAGGACTTGGGCCAAGAGACTTTATTAGCTTTTAGGTAACCTGGGAGACCCGGGAGCTGGCTTGTGAAAGTCACTCCGGGTGCATCTCCAGGAGTCAACCCCAAAACCATGCACCTGTTTGGCTTGTGCAGTAGAACCACCTGCCTCTCCTCCCAAGGCAGCAGAAAGAAAAGTGTAATCACTCTCCAGTGATCCCAGGCTGAATTTCAAAACAGCAGAATTCATCCCTCTCTCAGCCTTCAGGAGGCATTAAGAATAGAGCCAGGATTGGTGAGCTGGGCTGCTGAGTGCTATGTCTGACCTGCGAAATGAAAAATCCCTGGTCTGTGCCCAGAGGTTTCCATTCCTGCTGCTCTGGTGGTTTTCCCTTTATAGCTGCTGGATGGGAACCAGAGAAATCCAAGAAGGAAAAGAAGTACTAATAGCAAAGATTCAGCAGGAGCCGAGGACGACTCTCTTGAGGTTCAGCACGGCCCTTTCGCTTCCCACCATTTGGATCTGGGCACACCAATACTGATATATCTCATCCATTTTTGAACACCTGCTAGGTGTCACAGATAGCAGTTAAAGAATGGGCCTTAGACTCAGCCAAATTAGGTGTGAGACCCAGCTCACATCAGCAAAAACAAACACACATATAACAAAAAAACCTCTTCTAAACTTCTTAAACTCCCTCGTGAGACTGACTCACTGCCACTCATTCATCAATTCATCCATTTCTCTATGCATCAGGTACATATCGAGTACCCACTGTATACCTTCACCAGGCATCTGTTATTGTTATCAAACAGTATCAGCAATATTGTATGCTAGCAAAATTTTGTTGCAGAGAATTAAAAAATCAGCAGGGAGCTGCTGGGAATACAAGCCATTCAGAAGAGAACATGGGATGAGGGATATTATTACTGATGTCAGACAGAAAGCAGATATGCCAGACAGTGTTTTCTTGACAAAGGTATTTGACTGTGTGGATCATAACAAACTATGGATAAAATCACGAAGGGTGGAATTGCAGAACACTTCATTGTGTTCATGCTGAACTTGTCCTAGACCAACAGGTAGACATTTGAACAAAATGAAGGGACACCAAATGGTTTAAAAGCAGAAAGGTATGCGACAAGGTTGTATCCTTTCACCATACTTATTCAAGTTGTATGCTGAGCAAACAGTCTGAGAAGCTGGACTATAGGAAAAGGAACACAACATTAGGATTGGTGGTAGTTATGTGCCGTGGAGTTGGTTCTGACTCATAGCAACCCTGTACAGGGTTTCTGAGGCTGTAAATTCTTTACAGGTGCAGCAAGCCTCATCTTTCTCATGTGGAACAGCTGGTAGTTTTGAACTGCTGACCTTGTGGTTCACAGCCCAATTCATAACCACTATACTACCAGAGCTCCTTAGACTAATTAACAACCTGCGATATGCAATCAACACAACTTTGTTTAAAGTAACTTACACTTGAAGCACTTACTGATGTAGATCAAACACTACAGCTTCCAGTATGCATTATAGCTCAACACAAACAAAGCAAAACTCCCTTACAACGGATCAATAAACAACAGTATGATAAATGAACAACAGATTGAAATTGTCAAGGAGTTCATTTACTTGGATCCACAAGCAATGCCCATGTAAACAGCAATCAAAACCAAATAGCATATTGCACTGGACAAATCTGTTGGCAAAAGATTTCTTTAAAGTGTTCGAAAACAAAAATGTCAGTTTGATGACTAAAGTGTGCCTGACCCAAGCCATGGTATTTTCAATAGCCTCATATGCATGTGAAAGCTGGACAATGAAAAAGAATTGAAACCTTCAAGTCGTGGTGTTGGCAAACAATATTGAATATACAATGGCCTGTTAGACTCATTAACAAATCTACTTTGGAAGAAGTCCAGCTGGATTGCTCTTTAAGACCCTGCACATTGGACCAGTCCCTGGAGAAGGTCATCATGCTTGGTAAGGTGCAAAAGAGACTCTCAATGTGATAGATTATTACAACAGCAACAATGATAGACTCAGACATAAGAAAAATCAAGTATGCCAAGGACCAGGCAGTGTTTTGTTCTGTTGTGCAGAGGGTAACAACGAGTCAGAAAAGACTCGACAGCACCCACAAACACCACCAACAACTATGTTGTTGTGTACCTGGAAGCTGCAAACAGTGAAGCACTCTGCTGCTAACAGAGAGACTGAGGTCTGATTCCACCCAGAGGAACCGCAGAAGAGCCTAGTGAGGCACTTCCAAAAAACCATTGAAAAGATTTACAGCCTCGGGAACCCTGTACAGGGTCGCTATGAGTCGGAACTGATTCCACGGCACATAACCACCACCACCACCACCACCAAAGATTTATAAACTTGGAAATCCTACCAGGCTCACTATGAGTTGGAACCAATCTACGTCACACAACCACCACCACCACCATGTGAAAAAAGAGTGTGTTGTGGCTCTGTAGGATAAGCACTGGACTTTGAATTACAAGATTGGTGATTAGAGCCCACCAGCAACTTTGTAGGAGAAAAATGAGATATTATGGTACCACAAAGATTCATAGCCTCAGAAACCCTATACAGGGTGGCTATGAGTTGGGACTGACTTGATGGCATTTAACAGCAAAAGCAATATATGATAGAAAATGACTAGAGAAGGGGACAGCAAGTAGATGAAGGTCTCTGAGATGATGTTTGAGCTGACAAATGGAAAGCCACAAGGTGCCAGCCATGTGATTATCTGGAGAACGGCCTTTCCACTTGGCTTGAGGGATGAATGGGCTTCGCTTGTTTGACCAAGATGTAATGAGTGCAGTAGAATGAGAGAAGGGAGAGAGGCAGGGGCTAGATAATCTCCAGGAAAAGAAGGCTGGATTTTACTGTACGTGCACAAAGACGCCATAGGACAGTCCCTGTGGATATAACAATAATGGTTGAAGTCTAAAATAAGCATCCTATTCATTGGTCTACCCTTGTGGCTGAACTTAACACAATTCTCATGAATAGACTGATTTCCCCCACTCTTTCTTAGTCATTCTTTCTCTTTCCTTTTAGGGGTTGAATTGTGCTCTCCATTTCCCAAAACGCGTGCTGGAATCCTAAGTCCTATATATATGGCCAATGATCCTGTTTGGTAATAAATTTTTCTTTGTTGTGTTGTGTAGATCATATCCAAGTGGGGTGGGTTCTAATAGCTTCTGAATTATATTAAAAACAAGGAACCAAGGCTACTGATATTGTACAGGCTTGGACCTGTGAGGATATATATATTGTTGTTGTTAAGTGCCATCAAATCGGCTCCCACAGTGACCCTGTACAGGGTTTCCGAGAGGCAACTGGTGAGTTCAAACTGACCTGACAGCCCAGCGCCACATCAGGACTCCATAGAAATAACTAACCATGAGGTGTGCAATTCAAACCCACCAGCCACTCCACGGAAACCCTATTGAGTCTGTACTGAGTCAATAGCACTTACCACCTACTACATACAGAAAGAGTCCTGGTGTGGTATTGCAGAATAAGCACTGGACCAAAAGGTCAGTTTGAACCCCAAGGTCAGTGGTTCAAACTCGAAAGCACTTAGCCACAACACAGTTGGATATATAGAGTTGGAGTTTAAAGGAGAAGCAGCAGGATTCGAAAATAGGTCTAAAATGAGACAAGAAGAAATCTACACACGGAGTCCTAGATCAAGAGACTGGGAAACAGCAGCCAGTGAGGACGGAGGAAACCCAAGAATGCATGGTGTTCCTAAACAAAGGAAAAAAGGGTTCAAAAAGCAACATGATTGTGTTAAAGACAAACACGACTGCGTTTTGCTTTCCTTGCTCATTTCTTTTGTCTTTCCATTGGTTCTGTTACTTCCTTTTGTCCTCATTCCTTCTGTCTTCTATTAGTCTAAAATTCCACTAAGCTGGACATTTCTGGTACTCTTCATAGAACCCAGCACCCTGGGTTTCCTCCTGGTACCCAACAGTGCATGCAAAGCCATAGAAGATAAGGGTATCATTAGACTTAAATACAAAATGTATCCCTTGTACTCTATTATTATATTAATAGCACTGCTGATATTTTCCTCCCAACTTTCACCCCAGGAGAATTGAAAAGACACTCTTAGTGAAGGCTCAGAATCTTCAAAAATGTATACATGATCAGCATAAATATCTTATTCTGGGTGGATCCACTTCAATTATATATTAAATTCAGCCAGGAGCTCCCCAAAGATGGGTTATTTTGTATTCACTGTCAGAAGCATTTCTAGTACCCTCATGGGGACAATGATTTGCCCAAAATTCATGCAACCTTTTTTTTATATTAATGCAGGAAAAACTTGAAGGTTATTAAATCTATGCTTCTGACAGCCCCTGCAGTTACAAATAAAGCAGTTAATGAGAAGAAAAACTGCCCCTACTGCCTTATTCCCAAAGCCCCAGCCATCTTTACGCAAGAACGCTGTGACAAATGATACTTATCACCTTCCTAACATACTCCTTGTCCGATTATAGATTTAGATGGATAACATGACCACAAGAGTTAGGCCTCGAAGCCGGTGATTGCCTATGGCACCTGCCGTATGTGATTCGGGTGAAATGTCCAAGAGCCAAATGAAATAATTGCAACAGGGTAAGTCTAACTCCGCAAGTGAATTTATAAAAATTAAAAGGTCTGAGAAGTAATACTCATGGACCCATTTGTCTCATTTTTCCTCATTAAGATTTAATTGAAATGAACTCTGGTAACTGTAAGAAAAGTTAGAGTCTTCATTTAGACCTGCAGACAAGAGAAGGTGGTTTTTTTCAGCACCTCAGTTATGCAGGGATGGGTTTGATGTAGGGCTGTATTTCAAAACAGGCCAGAGTGCAAACATCCTCTGAAATTCAAAATATAAGACGCATCATGTAATCCCATCTGGATGGAACTGAGTTTTGACATTTCAGGAGTATGAGTATCTGTATATTGAAGGCACAATTAAAATAGCTTTCAAACAAGTTCTAAAATGTGAATTGGCCCCCTACCATGTAAAACTAATTTAAAGGAAATGGAAAGTCAAAATATTGTCATCTAAAATAATTACCTTATATAGACAAAATCACCCATTTATCTGCACTCAATACATTGTGTGTGAGAAAATTAGCACAAAGCACACATTTATATAAGCATACAAGGACTTGGGAATGTAAGAATATGAAAGAGTATGTTCACATTTGGGTTTTTCTAGAATGTTAATGTATATATTGCGTTGGAGGTCCAAACTTACCCAGCTGCTCCTTGGAAACAGGATCGATATGAGTTGGACCCAACTTGACTGCACTTAACAGCAAGCAATGGAAATATGTGTATCAATGGAACCATAGCGGCATTGTTGTTGTTGAATGCTGTTGAGTAGGTTCCAACTCATAGCCGCCCTGTATAGGATTTCTGGGGCTTTGAATTTCCCGGGAACAGAAAGCTTCATCTTTCTCCTGTGGAGGGCTGGTGGGCTCAAACCATGGACCTTGAGGTTCGCAGTCTAGTGCTTATCTTAGGCTATGAATTGGGTTGCTAACAGCAAGAATTCAGCAGTTTGAATCCACCAGCTGCTCTGTGAGAGAAAGATAGTTTTCTGCTCTTATAAAGGTAGACAGCTTTGGAAACCCTAAACAGCTGGGGTGGGGAACCTTTTTTCTGCCAAACCTTATAACATCATTTGTGGGCCATACAGAGTTATCAACTTAAAAATTAGCTTGCTGTGTTTAGCCAAATATTTAATGAACTCACCTCTAATGTGATGGCTGGAGTGCTGGTGTGGTATTATGGGTTAATTTGTTGGACTGCAAAGTTGGTTTGAATCTCAAGGTCAGCGGTACAAGCTCATCAGTCACTCTAAGGAAACCCTATATAGGGTCACTATGGGTCGGAATCAACTCGACGGCACTTAACAACAAGAGCAGTAACAATGTGATGGCTGGCATTGTGGTCTCCTTGGCAGGGCCAGAGCAAATGATTTTATGAGCCTTAGGAGGCCAGTGTGGCGCCAGACGGCAAAGCCAATTGAACTGCAAGATTGGTGGTTCAAGCTCACCAGCTGCCCCTCAGAAACCCTATACAGGGTCACTATGGGTCGGAATCTACTCGACGGCACTTAACAACAACAATAAAAGGCCATTGGGCCGGTCGTTCCCCATCTTCTGCAATACAGGATTGCTATGAGTCGGAAGCAACTCGACGTCACACAACCACCACCACTAAACCAACCAATGTGTACATTCTTTGTTGTTGTTAACTGCAATTGAGTCAGTTCTGTACGGGGTTTCTGAGGAGTGACTGGTGAATTTGAACCACCAACCTTGGTTCAAACTGACCTTGTGGTCTAGTGCTTATCATACAGTGCCACACACCTGGCAAATGGTGTGACGGTGCTGGCTACTAGGAATTCCTGCTCCAAGATGTGGTCTCTGTGTACCTTTTCTTATCAGCATTGCCAAGCTGGAAATACCCTTGGTAGCTGGACCACTTCAACACACTCCAAACAGCTCTGGTCTGCCATAACCATCAGTGCTCTGTCCCTTGCTGACCACTAGAATTTCCCCATTTTTTTCAGTGGTATGTGACACTGTTGCCACTCCTTCCTACTTATATATAATATTTCTACTTCCTGGGCTTCCGTGTCTCTCTTATGGTAACTTATGTCTTCTCTCTGGTTTCCTTTCAGAGATTTTCATTTGTCTGTCTCACCCCCAGCCTCCAGTATAGGTCAAGATAAATGGGGGGGAAAAAAATGAAGTTGTGAAAGACTTGATTTTGCTCAAATCAACCATCAACACTCATGGAAGCAGCAGTCAAGAAATCAAACAGCGTATTGCATTAGGTAAGCCTGCTACACAAGACCTCTTTAAAATGTTGAAAAGCAAAGATGTCAGGTTGAGGACTAAGGTGTTCCTGACCCTAGCCATGGTATCTTCAATAACGTCACATGCATGTGAAAATTGAACAATTAATAAAGACGATGGTAGAAAAAGGGCTGTGTTTGACTTATGGTGCTGAAGGAGAATATTAAAAGTACTATGGACTGCTAAAAGAACAAACAAATCTGTGTTGGAAGATGTATAACCAGCGTGCTCCTTGGAGACCAGGATGGCTAGACTTCAGAAATATCAGATCAGGATGGACCAGTTGCTCTAGGACCTCATGCTTGTGGAGGGTCAGCGAAAAAGAGGAAGACCCCCAACAAAATGGATTGGCACAGTGGCAGCAACAATGGGTTCAAGCGTAGCAATGATTCTGAGGTTGGCGCAGGACTGGGCAGTGTTTCATTCTTTTGTGCCTAAGATCGCTATGAGTTGGTACTGACTCTACAGCACTTACCAACAAGCTAGGATTCTTCTCCAAATCCCCCTATCTTCTTGATTGTGATCTTCTCAGAAAAACAAAAGCAACATCCCAAAGCTCATCCACTATAGTGGGTCAAATTGTATCTGCCAAAAGTATATATCCAAGACCTAACGCTTGGGAATAAGGTCACTACAGCTGTATTTAAGTTAAGAGTCTTGAGATTACATACTAGTGCACTCAGAGTAGTTCCCGGATCTAATGACTGGTCTCAGTACAAGAAGAGGAGAGAGCCCAGACACACAGAGGGAAGACAGTCATGTGAAGGCAGCCATGCTTAAGTTCCATAGTTTTCCCTTTGGCTCTAACAACCTTCTTCCAGGTGCTTCTGATACTAAGACTTACCTAATTTGTAACCCCAAGTCCATTTCATCTCCTGAAATGTAACTTCTCTCTTCTTCCTTCCACCATTCTCACTCATTTGGACTCTACTTCGATGTGGTCTTTTCCAGACCCCCCCCACACCCTGCAGGATGCAATATAATCATCTATTATCTGCCTCACCCATTAGACTGTCAGTTCTTTGAAAGCAGGAATTGTGTTTTATTCCCATCTGCCCCTTGGACATGTGGAACACTGCCTGGTATGTATTGAAGGCTCATGGCATCTTTGCCAAATGAGTAACTATTTATTATTAGAAGCTCTTGTGTTCTTCCCAGACAATTAGTGTTAGGTTCAGCTCAGGAAGGGACAGTGGCTACCACATAACAACCCTAACATCGTCCCTGTTCACAATCTGCTGAAAGCCTTTTGGAAATCCAATTGTCACTCATTATTTGAATTCCAACAAAACACAACACTCTACAGTCTGACTGATTATATGCATACTGCATTTCCCAAAGAAAACAGCCACATTTGCCAGTGGCAGGGATGGAATGTCATGGAGATTAAGGACAAGGAATAGGATTTCTAGAAGATTAAGGGCATTGAGCAAGACCCAGAGACCTATGCCTAGAAGTAAAATAAAATAAAATAAATAAAAGCATGACATCCTATATGATTAGGAGGTATTGGAGTATCAAGTTCTTTTAGGGGGCTGGGACTAACTTTATTCAGCTGTGATGAATAAAGTAGAGACATAAGAGATATAAACCATTCTTCTGTTCAGAGCTCTTTCTAGAAATCAGGAAGCCAGCAAGAAAACACTTTCTAAAAGTATCCTGGAACTCTAATATCTTCCCTAGTTTTATTTAAATGTCCAGGCCACAGCTTTGAGCTCAGTGGTTTATTGTTGGGAATAAATCGACAGTGTAGGACAAAGTTACCTTTTTAGGAGCTGTACCAATATTAGATGTCTGCTTTTAACGAGACCCAATTCACTTGTCCTTTCAGCAATTTCTTGAGGAATGAGTAGGAAAATTGGAAGGGATGCTTTTTCTCTGCATCATCACATCTTATATACCAATAAGTCCTGTTACTCCAATCTTTGCAGTGGATCGAGGGAATCATCTCTCTCACTACCACAGTGGCCCAATCCACCAACATCTTTTGCCTGGATTTTCACAAGGTTTCTAGTCTCCTTATTTCTACTCTTATCCACCTTCCACCTATTCTCAACTCAGTGGTCAGAATCTTTCTGTTCAGATTAAGACTGGCCAAGGACTTCACTGTTGGAAACCCTGTCATGCCATCCAGAATAACGACCCTGCATGCTAGGTGATGGTGGTGGTGGTGATATGCCGCCGAGTTGGTGCCGACTCATAGCGACCCTGTACAGGATTCCTGAGGCTGTAAATCTTTATGGGAGCAGAAAAGTCTCATCTTTCTCCCATGGGACAGCTGATAGCTTTGAACTGCTAACCTTGAGGTTAGCAATGCAATTCATAATCACTACACTACCAGGCTGGTAGAAGACTTCTCTTCCTTGTGAGAGATCTAGACCCAATTCCTGGTCAGTGTATTTTGCATGCAGCTACCTGGTATGGTTCTGTAGGGTCAGCACTGGACTGTGAACCACAAGGTCTGTGGTTCAAACCCACCAGCTGCTCCTCGGAAACCCTATGCAGGGTCACTATGAGTCAGAACCAACTCAATGGAACTTAACAACCTCTTGTATATCAGTGCTGGCTTGTGTGCTGCTATGATGCTGAACAGATTTTGGCAGAGTTTCCAGATGAAGATGGACTAGGAGGAAAGTTCCCATTTTCTTCTTATCCATCTTAAAATCAATCAATGAAATACCCATGGATCACAATGGTCTGATCCAAAATAGCCCATGGAGACTATACAGAACTGGATAACATTGTATTTCATTGAATATGGGCTCACTACGAGTTGGGCGCTGCTGACTCAACAGTAAGTAACTGGAAGAAAAGACAACACTGTGACAGGAAGAAAGCAAACCAATCATGATGATGACTTCATATTTTTTAGATTGGAAAATGCCAATGCAACGTGTTGACAAGGATGAGAATAATGGGCCTCACTCACTCTTGGAGTCCTGGTGTCGCTCTGTGGGCTAATGCTCTCAAACACAAAGTCAGTTTGAATTGTAAGGTCGGAGGTTCAAGCTCACCAGCCACTCCTTGGAAACTCTATGCAGGGTAGCTATGTGTTGAAACTAACTTGATGGCAGTTCACAACAACAACAACACACACTCTTGAAGTTCTGATGTGATGCTGTGGGTGAATTTGCTGGACTGCAAGGTCGGTTTGAACCGCAAGGTTGTTGGTTCAAGCTTACCAGCTGCTCCTTGAAAACCAAATACAGGATAGCTATGAGTCAGAAATGACTCGACGGCACTTAATAACAACAACAACACACTCTTGGTGAAAGACCAAACTGACAGCACCTTTGAAAAGCAAAGCTTCAGATGCACAGAGCACTTTATCTAATATTTCTGCTCCTGGTTATATTCTCTTGAGAAATTTGCTCACCTAAACAAGGACCTGGAGTCCTGGTGTGGTGCTGTGGGATAATGCACTGGACCACAAGGTCATTTTAATTACAAGGTCAGTGGCTCAAACTCACCAGCCGCTCTTTAGAAACCCTATACAGAGACACTGTAAGTCAGAACTAACTTGATGGCACTTAACAACAACAAGAAGGATATTCAAGGCAATACATTTTATAATTAGCAATAAAATTGGAAGCTACCTAAATGTGCACATATCTTTAAAAAGGTAAGTAAATTATTGAGAAGAGATATTTTAATGAATAGGTCATTGGTATTGTAAAACTGTATCATGTGATTTCCAGTGTCATTTCTACCATCAATGCAAAATTCTAACAACTGATTCTTTCTCTCTGTTTCCAACTCATATTTAATATTCATTATCAATGCATCTTGATTGTAAATTTGATCATTTTCAGACTGCAGAAATTGGAAAAAATCATTCATTTTTCATCTTTGGCATGATTGAATGGTGCATAAATTTGAATAATAATCATATTGAGACTGGACTTCCTTGAAGTCATATAGATACTCCCCCACTACCCTATCACTAACAGCATTGTAACTCAGGATCAATCTTGAAATGTTCATAGCTCAGAATGCCTAGGACATCAACCTTCAAGTGTTCAATTTCATTTTCACACCTTCCAATTTCCCTTCATACATTCCGCATTTAGATTATTAATGAATGTTTCCAGATGTTTCTTCTCACTTTCAATCACATCACATCAGTAAATTAAGGTTTCAAAAGCTTTGCTCCATCCATATCATTACTGTTGACTCGGCTTTGAGGAGGCAGCATTTCCCCAGCCATATTTTGAGTGACTTCCAAACTTCAAGACTCAACATCCAGAACTATAGCAGACAACGTTCTGCTCTATTCAGAAATTGTCACTGGCCATTTTTTTAAAAAAAAGAAGTAATCACCAGGCATTTCTTCCTAGTCTTTCTTAGGTTGGAAGGTTCACTGACTCTTGTTCATCACAGGGGACTCTGTTGGTATTTGGCATACTGGTGGCATAACTTATAGCATCACAGCAACACACAAGCCACCACAGTACAACAAATTAACAGACCAGTGATGGCTCTTTCCAGCAGTTAAACTAAATGAATGAAAACTACACAGATCAACATAAACTCATCTCTAGGTCACACTGCTGAGAAAAAATAGCAAGTTACATAAGGATATTGCATTGCATAATGCCATTTATATACACTTTTAAAACAAAGAAAATCAAGTCGTTTACTTTTTCAGTAAAAATACATACATACGGTAGTGGTGGTGGTGCTTATGTGCTGTGGAGTTAGTTCCGACTCATAGCAACCCTGTATAGGGTTTCTGAGGCTGTAAATCTTTATGAGAGCAGAAAACCTCATCTTTCTCCCATGGAGTGTTCATAGTTTCAAAATGCTGGCCTTGTGGTTAGCAGCCTGACTCATAACTTCATATATATATTTGTTGTTGTTGTTGTTAAATGCCGTCGAGTTGATTCCAACCCATAGAGACACTGTATAGGCTAGTGAGCTTGAACCAATGATCTTGTGGTTCAAATGACTTTGCAGCCTGACGTATTAGCTCACAGCATCACACCATTATAAGGAGGCTTCAAAAAGTTGGTGGAAAAAATGAAATGAAAAGACAATGGAATTTTGGTGGGGCTTGATTGTAGAATAGGCAAAAGGGGCCATGCAGAATCCCATCAACAAAAACATGGAGACTTCTGGTTTTGGCAGCAGCAGAGACAGCCAGGTGGGAAAAGCTCCCTGGCAGAGGGATTGAAAACCCAGAGAAGCTGTAATCATGGAACAACACCAGAGCTCTGGATCTAGCATAAGTTACAGGGCATCAATTTCCTGAATGTGCAAGCTGAAAAATCATGATATAAAGGAAAATACTGTGATTTAGGAATCGCTTGAGACAGAACTCCCTCTGCAGCCACCCTGGCCGGGCAGAGTTCAGAAGGTGGGTCTACGGCCAGACTTGCATTGGGAACCGGTGCTAAAAGCGGTGAAGTGATATTTGCAAAAGGTGTGGGAGGCGCTACACATTTTTTCCTCCTCTTCACTGTTGCACTTTGCCCAGCCTGGACGCCTTCAGTCCGGTGGGTGCACACCCCCCAAAAAAAAGTCCATTGCTGGGCCCAGAGTTTTCCCATGGCACAGAGAGAAAGAGCTTGGTGGCTGCTTATGACGTCAGCCTTGGGGTCGCAGCCCTAAAATTAAGTTGTGCAGGACCCTTTACT
>NW_006408718.1:1142925-1147236 GCF_000296735.1 Chrysochloris asiatica
AAAAAAAAAAAACTTCCTACCAAGAATCATCTATCTAGCAAAACTATCAATCAAATATGATGGTGCAATTAAAACATTCCAGGATAAAGAGAATCTAAGAGATTTTGTCAAAATCCAGCACTTCAAAACATCCTAAAGGGAGTTCTTTGGACTGAAAACCAACAAAAACAGACAACAACCAGAGATTAACAGGCTTGGCAACACCACCTGAAACTCAGAAGATGGATAGCAGAGTTCAGAACAGAACAAAACTACAACAATGAATTCAAAAGAGCTGGGAGATCAACCGAAGATCAAAATAAAATATCAATATCGAAGAAGGGATAAACGTAGGAACAGAGATCCAGGTGGTGAGGATGTCAGGTATATTACAGAATACAATGTTGTTGTTATGTGTCATGGAGTCAGTTCTGACTCATAACGACCCTGTATAGGGTTTCCAAGGCTGTAAATCTTTACAGAAGCAGAAAGCCTCATCTTTCTCCCGCAGAACTGTTAGTCATTTTGAACTGCTGATCTTGAGGTTCGCAGCCCAATTACGTAATCACTACACTACAATAGATTTTCTTAAATGGAGAGAAAAGTTAATAGACCATAAGGTAACCCCAAAGAAAGTTAATACTTCACAACTTACCATGAAAATGAACTACCAAGCAGAAAAGCAAACATGAAAACTAAGAAGAAACCAACAAGAAATAGCACAAAAAAACATAAACTCAGCACAAGAAAGGATGCAGAACAAAGGAACAAACAGCAGTACCAAAAAATTAATATAATGGCAGCAATTAATTCATACCTATCAATAATTACATTGAATGTCAATAGATTGAATGCACCAATGAAGAGACAGAGAGTTGCAGATTGGATAAGAAAACAAGACCCTTCAATATGCTGCCTGCAAGAGACACACCTTACACACAAAGACAAAAACAGACTAAAAGTTAAAGATTGGAAAAAAATATACCAAGCTAACTACAACAATAAACAAGCAGGATTGACAATACTAATCTCTGATAAAGTAAACTTTAAGACAAAAACCAGCATAAGAGATAAAAGAAGGACATTATCTCATGATCAAAGGGTCAATTGGACAGGACGTCATAACCATAACACATATCTGTGCTCCCAAGAAAAAAGCACCAAGATATATGAAGCAAATGTTACAAGAATTGAAGAAAGAAATAGATAAATTAGAAAAACAATCAACATAATCAACCATATAAATAAGAAAAAAGAAAAGAACCACATGATCATATCGATTGATGCAGAAAAGGCATTTGACAAAATCCAACATCCATTCCTGATAAAAACACTCAACAAAGTAGGAATTGAAGGAAAATTCCTCAACATAATCAAGAGCATATATACAAAACCAACAGCCTACATCACTCTCAACGGAGAGAAACTGAAAGCCTTCCCTCTGCAAACAGGAACCAGACAAGGATGCCTGTTGTCACCATTCCTATTCAATATTGTTTTGAAAGTATTAGCCAGAGCTATACGGCAAGATAGGGAAATTAAAGGCATCCAGATTGGCAAAGAGGAAATAAAACTCTCTCCATTTGCAGACGTCAATTATATCATCTCAAAGTATTTCATGTTTTTGTTAAAAAATTAAGGACAAGTTTATGTTATCTATGAAAATTGAACGTCAGCTAGCTCTGTTTTCATGGCTGTTGCATAGACAACCTTCATAAGGGTATTTCATACATAAACCCCCTTGAACAAGTTACAAGATGGAGCTGGTCCATTGCTAAAGTCCCCTGTAGCTATGTGATCGTTCACTTCCACTGTTTATTTTTTTCTTATATTTTTGTAATGGAAATATTTTTGTGGAACACAGTACATTTGTGCTTGCTAAAAATATGAAAAAATATGTTGCTGCAAAATACTCACTCTCATTCTTCTTGTGGAATTATCTGTTACTACATGCTTTTATATTTTGTGTGTAGAGTTTGATCACTCATTAATGAAGAAATTGAGGCACAGAGGGTATTTTAAATTTTTTGTTATTGATTGTGATTCTGCTGCTAGAAAGTATTAGTAAAACGCACACATTTGAATCTGAAAAAATGCCTGGTGACCTACTTCGAATTCACTCATCTACTAAGTATTTGTGGAGCATTTACTGTATGTAGGCATTCTTCCAGATCCTGGGATGTTTTTGTTGTTTTGTTGTTGTGTGCCTTTGAATTGGTTCTGATTTGTGGCAATCTCAGGAGGTGGTGGTGGTGGTTATGTGCTGTGGAGTTGGTTCTGACTCACAGTGACCCTGTACAGGGTTTCTGAGGCTGCAAATCTCAGGTATCACAGAATGAAATGCTGTTCAGTCCTGCCCGTTCTTCACAATCATTGCTTTATTTGAACTCATTGTTGCAAATACTGTGTAAATCCATCTTGTTGAGGGTCTCCCTATTTTTCACTGACCTTCAATTTGCCCAAACATACCTTTCTCCAGAGATTGATCCCTCCTGATGATGTGTCTGTCCTAAATGAGACAATGTCTCACCATCCTAGCTTCTGAGGAGCATTTTGGTCGTATTCCCTTTAAGAATGATTCATTCATATTTCTTGAAGCCCTTGACACACTGTGTATTCCTTGCCAACACCATAATTCAAAGGCAGCAATTCTGTTTTGGTCTCCAATTTTCATTGTCCAACTTTCATATGCTCAGGAGCAATAAAAACACCATGGCTTAGATCAGACACATCTTAGTCTTCATAGTGACATCTTGGTTTTTAAAGAGGGCTTTTATAGCAGATGTGCTCATTGTAATATTCCATTTGAATTTCCTAATGGTGGCTTCCGGGGTCATTAATTCTTTAGACAAGAAGAATGAAACTCTTGACAACTTCAATCTCTTCAATTTCTTCACTTATTTTCTAAATGTCTACTATGCACATACCCTCTTTCAGGTCCTGGGGTTATAATTGTGCTGTCAAGTAGGTTCTGATTCATAGCAATCATGAATAGGGTTTCTGAGAAACCGCTGGTGGGTTTGAACTGCTGACTTTGTGGTTAGCAGTCTAGTGCATATCCCATAGCATCAAACCAGGACTCCAGGTCCTGGAGTTGTTGTAAAGTGCTGTCGAATTGGTTACAACTCATTGTGAGTCTGTATGGGGGGTCTGGAGTAAGCTGTTAAACAACGGATTTTCCATTTGGATTGTGTTTTGTCCTTACTAGCTTGCATTGTAGTCTTGTATTTGCCCCAGCAACACTTGTTACTTCAAAGCAGACAAGCCACTGCTGGCTTGTGTCTGACACATTGTTGTTAAGTGCTGTCAAGTCAGTTTTGACCCATAGCGACCCTGTATAGGGTTTTCAAGTAGCAGCTGGTGAGCTTGAACCAACGACCGTGCAGTTCAAAGAACATTGCAGTCCAGCGCATTAAACCACAGTGCCACATAATTGTCAACAAGCTGACTCCAAGTCATGGCGACCTTATGCATAATAGAACAAAACGTTGCCGGTCACACAGCATCTTCATAATCACTGGCGTGTTTGAGTCCACTATACTTATTGTGTTAATCTATTTCATTTTTGTGGACCCCGTACTGGTAACATAGTGGTTACAAGTCGGGTTGCTAACTTCAAGATCAGTAGTTCAAAACTTCCAGCAGTTCCGTGGGAGAAAGCTGAGGCTTTCTGCTCCCATAAGTATTTATAGTCTTGGAACCCTATGTAGGGTTGCTATGAGTCAGAACCGACTCCTTGGTGCATAACCCCCACTGTCACTTGTACAAAACAGGTGAGCTACAGGGTCACCATCCTCATGTCTAAGGCGTATTCCGATTGTGTTTCTTCTACGTTTGGTTTATTCCATTATCTGGCAGTCTACCATTTACTCATGTGTTTCAAGGACAGCACAATTTGAATACTCCAGTTCTTCTTTTCTTTCCCTTTTTAGTTGAATATATCCACGAAGTACTCACTGTCATTCAGATGATGATGACTTCACAGTGTGTGAAGCACTACAAAAATCTCATTCTTCATTATCCTAATTCCTTTAAATTAGATTTTATTGAGAATTTTCTGATCTTCTAAATAATGCACTCAATGAAAATTTCAGTAATCAGAGATTTTTGATGTTAAAAAAAAGAACTATAACATGTGTCTGTGTGTATATGTATACACACACACACACACACTGGTGTGGCACTGTGGGTTAATGCACCAGACTGCAAAGTCATTTGAACCACACGGTCGGTGGTTCAAGCTCACCAGCTGCTGCTTTGAAACCCTTTACAGGGTCACTATGGGTTGGAACCAACTCAATGGCACTTCACAACAACAACAAATATATATAT
>NW_006408718.1:1147336-1149257 GCF_000296735.1 Chrysochloris asiatica
TGGTGTGGTGCTGTGGGTTAATGTGCCAGACTGCAAAGTCATTTGAACTGCAAGGTCTGTGGTTCAAGCTCACCAGCTCCTCCTTGGAAACCCTATACAAGATTGCTATGGGACAGAACCAACATGATGGACTTAACAACAACAATACATATAGGTAGTTTAGTTGTTCCATGTTGTAGAATTGGTTTCAAATCATAGCAACCCTATATAGGGTTTCCAAAGAGCAGCTAGTGGGTTTGAACAATTGACCTTGTATTTCATAGTCCAGTGCTTATACTATAGTGCCACCCCCACCATATATATATATATAAATTTCCCCTCTTTTTAGCCTGTCCAACCTCTTAGCAAAGAATCTGGTGATTCAGTGGATTAAGCATTGGGCTGCTAACTGAAAGATCAGTGATTTGAACCTACCAGCCACTCTACAAGAGTAATATGAGGCGGTCAGCTTCTGTACAGATTGACAGCCTCGAAAATCCATTGGAGCAATTCTACTGTGCCCTACAGGGTCGCTATGACTTGAAATCAACCTGATGTCGCTAGATTTGATTTTGTCTAGGTAACCACTTTGCATTCTTTTTAGCATCCTAACCTCTTAGAATGCAACCTTCTTCCTTCTGATTAGCTTCTTGGCATGCCTATGAAACAAAGGACATCTGTAGAACAAAACCAGTCTGCTTCAAACATGGTTCACATATGTGCTTACTGCTCTTCTTAACTCCTAGCCCCAACCCCGTCACCCAAATAGCACAATTGCTTTTACTCCAGAGATGGCAGTATCTAAAGCCCAAAGTTCCCAGTGGTAAACTGCTTTAATGCTCTCATCTCAGGGAAAGCAGTTAGCACTCTCAGAAATCCGCTGGCTCGCAGCTCAACAAACACTGCTTCAAGTGTCTCTTTTGACACTCTCTGACTTGGATGGCTCAGAAAAAGAAGCTAAAGTCAAAAGAATGAACAGGTACAAGGAGAGTCTGAGAAGGGGCCTGTTCAATGTATCACAACCTGAGACACAAGACAGGGCTGGACAGTGGGGCCGGGAGGGAAGGGTAGCAGCTCCACTCTAGGCAGGTTCTCAATGACCCCAGGTTTGTCAATCACTCTCATACATCCAAGGACTCAAATCGCCATGCACTCTGAGAACTGTAGCCAAGTGGGAATAGCCCTTCTGAGGAGAAGGAAGGCAAAGAGCACTTTAGCAGACTTCAGGTCCTTGTGTAGAAAACATTCTTTGACTTTCCTGGTCACTGAAAGGTTGGTGATTCAAACCCACCCAGCAGTATTATGGAAGAAAAGGGCTGGTGATTGGCTTCCGTAAAGATTACAGCTAAGAAAATGCTTAGAGACTTGGTTCTACTCTAACACACAAGATCACCATGAGTTGGAAGCCACTTGATAGCACAAGACAGCCCAAGCCACTTGACGGCACAACATATCCCAAAATAAGGTGTTCTTATTACCTACATTTTACAGCTAGGAACCTGAGGCACACAGGGTATTTTACATTTTTGTTATTGATTTTTATACCTTGACCGTGATTGCCAAAAAGTATTAGTTAAGCTCACACATAGGAACCTGAGCTCATAAGAAAATTCCATTTTCTACCAGTAAAAGGAGTCTGCTGTCATGCTGTGGGATGAATTTTGGACTGCTAACTGCAAGGTTGGAAGTTCAAATACACTAGGCACTCCATGGGAAGAAGATGAGGCTTTCTGCTCCTATAAAAGATTTACAATACTTGCCATGGATTTTTAAGTCCTTCTTTTTGGAAAAATGTCCTGACTTTCCCTGCTTTCAACAGTGTGGTTGTTGTTGTTAAGTGTCATCGAGTTGGTTCTGACTCATAGCAACCCTGTATAGGGTTTCCCAGGAGCAACTGGTAAGTTTGAAATGTCTCACCATCCTAGCTTTTGAGGAGCATTTT
>NW_006408718.1:1149457-1152173 GCF_000296735.1 Chrysochloris asiatica
CTACCAGAGCTTCTTTTAACAGTAAAGAGCTGATATTTCTATAGGACAGCTGATGCCTCAAGTTCTGTTGTAAGCCCTTGCCATGAAAGTATTCCTGTATGGCTACTAAGATAGGTACCATTATCATTTCTATTTTAGAGCTGAGAAAGTGGAGGTGTGAGAGGTTAAATGACTTACCTAAGGTCACTCAACTAGCTGCCAAGTAGGTTAACGACAGGTTTCTGCCCAAATTCTCCAGCTCTTAGCCATGACTGTGAATTATGGCACCACCTTTAGGAAGTGGGAATCAGTCTCCATGTCTCTTTCTCTCATGGTTCTTTGGTTGTTAGTAGCTCTCTAGTCAGCACTATATGCAGCAACCTACATAAGACAACACAACGTTGCCTGGCCATGTGTCATCTACAGGATCACTGGCATGTTGGAGTCCATTGTTGGCAGCTATAGGATCAGTCCGTCTCACTGAATGTTTGCCTTGTTTTTGCTGACCCTCTACTTTACCATTCAGTCAGGATGTGTTGATTGTTACTGGTGACTGGAGTGCAAAGCTTTGAAATCAAGAGGAAGAATCCGTAGTTGGAAAATACAGTCTTGGTAACAGAAATGATGCTAGAGATTGCACAATATGATTCTGTAAGACCAATAACTTATTCATTGCAAATACCTTTTTAAAACAACACAAAAGATGACTATACACATAGACCTTATCAGATGCCATACACAGAAAAAAATTAGATTAGATCTGTGGGAAGATACAGTGGAAAAACTTCAAATCATCAGCCAAAAAAACAAGACCAAGGCAGACTGTGGAATGGACTATTAATCATTCACATGCAAGTTCAGGCTGAACTTGAAGAAAATTAAAACAAGTTCATGAGAGCCCAAATACAATCTTGAACATATCCCACCTGAATTTAGAGATCATCAAGAACAGATTGGATAGATTAGACACTCATGACAAAAGACCAGAAAAGTTGAGATATGACATCAAGAACATCATACAGGAAGAAAACAAAAGACCATTAAGAAAAAAATAAAGAAGGAAAAGACCAAAATGGATGTCATAAGAGACTCTGAACTTGCTCTTGAATGTAGAGATGCTAAAGCAAATGGAAGAAGTGAGGAGTAAGAAAACTGAACAGAAAATTTAAAAGGGCAGCTCAAGAAGACAAAGTCAAGTATTGCAATTATATGCACAAAGACCTGGAGTTAGAAAACCTAAAGGGAAGAACATGCTAAGCATTTCTCAAGCTGAAAGAACTGAAGAAAATATTCAAACCTTGACTTGAAATATTGAAGGACTCTATAGCCAAAATATTGAATGATGAAGAAAGCATCAAAAGAAGATGGAAGGAATACACAGAGTCACTGAACCAAAAATAAATGATCTATGTTCAACCATTGCACAAGGTAGCAAGACCCTATGGTACTGAAGGAAGAAGTCCAAGATGCACTGAAGGCATTGACAAGGCTCCAGTAGTTGATGGAATACAGATTGAAAACTTCTTCTTTTCCAAGAAATTTGGAAGAGAGCTACCTGGACATCTGATTGGCAGCGATCTCTATTTGTGCCCATTCCAAAGAGAAGTGACCCAATGGAATGCAGAAATCATCAGCAATGTCATTAATATTGCATGAAAGTACAATTTTGTTAAAGATAATATAAAAATGACTACAAACAGGCATTGACAGGTAACTGCCAGAGGTTTAAGCCGGATTAAGACTATGATGTTGAATGAGGAGTACCACTGCTGATGTGTGATGGATCTTGGCTAAAAGCTGAGACAACCAGAAAGATGTTTATCTATGCTTTATTGACTACAAAAAGTCTTTCGATTGTGTGGATCATGACAAGCTATTGACAACATTGTGGAGAATAAGTATTCCGGAACACTTAATTGTGCTCATGAGGAGCCTGCACATAAACCACGAGGGAGTTGTTCGAACAGAACAAGGGAACATTGAATGGTTTAAAATTAGGAAAGGTGTACACCAGGGTTATATTCCTTCACCACACTGATTAAATCTGTATGCTGAACAAATAATCCTAGAAGCTAAATTATATGGAGAAGAATGTGGCATCAGAATTGGAGGAAGACTCATTAACAGCCTGTGATATGTGGATGATGCAAACTTGCTTGCTGAAAGTGAAGAGGACTTAAAATACTTGCTGATGAAGACCATAGCCTTCAGTATGGATTTCACCTTAATGTAAAGAAAACAAAATCCTCACCACTGGACCAATAAATAACCTGATGATAAATGGACAAATGATTGAAGTTGTCAGAGACTTCATTTTTCTTGGATCCACTAGCAAAACTCATGAGACCTGAGTGAAGAAATCAAACAGTATATTGCATTAGACAAATCTGTTCCACAAGACCTCTTTGAAGTGTTCAAGAGCAAAGATGTCAGTTTGAGGACTAAGATGACCCTGTTCCAAGCCATGGTATTTTCAATAACCTCATATGCATGTGTGAGTGGATAGTGAATAAGAAAGACTGTGGATGCATTTGAGTTATGGTGCCAGAGAAGAATATTAAAAGTACCATGGAGTGCTAGAAGAGCAAACAAATCTGTATTGGAAGAAGTACAGCCAGAATGTTCCTTAGAAGCCAGGATGGCAAGACTTCATCTCTCATACTTCAGGCATATTATTGTTGTTGTTGTTGTTAGGTGCCATCGAGTCGGCACCGACTCATAGCGACCTTATGCACAG
>NW_006408718.1:1152607-1162619 GCF_000296735.1 Chrysochloris asiatica
TCTTCAACACTTTAAAAAGTACCTGTGCAGCAGATTTACCTAGTGCAATACGTTGTCTTCAACACCGCTGTATTCCTTGTCTATTGTCCAAACTCTTTGTTTTAATTCTGTGGCCCAAGTGTCTCTTGAAACTCATCCTCTTCTTTACTTTCCTCAAGATCTCAAACTTTCTCCCCTGCAGAAGCCTCCTGGCCTCTGACCTCCACCATGTAGGTGCAGTCTCCTAATCTACTACTTTTCAAGGTTAGGTACACACTGGAAACACCTGGAAAGCTTGAAAGAGTGCTGACATATAGCTCCACTCCAGAGATTCCCATTCAATTGATCTGGTGTGTAGCCTGAGCACCAGGAGGTTAAAAAATCTCCACCAACTGATTCTAATATTCAGTAGTACATTGTTCTAAGCCATACATAAAGGTTTAGAACAGGATCCTTACTTATTAGAAGACCTTCACGACAATAGGACAATCCACATGCCTTAACATGGTAGGTAGTGTTGTCTTGCGAAGGTCTCCATTTGGATTTCTAAACTCATCTTTTCACACTTTCCAATGCACAGCCACACATCCACATCCACAGACATCCCGTACACTCCATCCACACCTAAGTGTTTCATGTTTTCCGAATACACCATGCTCTTTTGTGACTCCAGGACTTTGCACTTTGTTTTTCCTCTGCCTGGAATGTTGATTCTCTCCATTCTTGGCTGCCAAGATCACATTAATTTTTCCAAAAGATGCTTAGATGCACCCATTTTAGGAAGTGTTCTTTGCTCCTCCAACAGCAATGGTGGTTCTCTGCCCTGCGCTCACACAACAGTAGGCATCTAGTGTCACCAGAACACTTGTCTCAGTGCCCAAGCAGTCATTTAGGTTCTGATCTCCTCCTTTCCTGAGAAGTGTTCACAAAATATGCCTCTGCTCCATATTCAAGCTTTCATCTTCTTGCCATGAAGCCTTAGTTAGGATGGATCCCTGAAACTCTCTCCCTCACTTAAAACCAATTCATCTTTTCAGGCTCCTCAAGGTCACCACGTCAGGAAGTCTTCTGAGATCTCCTGCTAGACTGGAGGCAAGTTTCCTTCTTATAGTCTCTCCTAGAATTAGGTTCCTTGCCAAGGTGCGAGTGACTCCCTTTGAAATTATATGCACAGTTATTGCTAGGTGCCATGGAGTTGGTTCCAACTCATAGCAGCACGATGCACAACAGAAAGAAACATTGTCTGGTTCTGGGCCAGCCTAACAATTGTTATGTTTGAACTTATTGCTGATGCCACTGTGCCAATCCATATCATTGAGGGTCTTTCTCTTTTCTGCTGACCCTTCATTTCATCAAGCCTGGCATGCTTCTCCAGGGAATGGTCCCTCCTGATAACATGTCCAAAGTATGAGAGATGAAGTCTTTCCATTTTCACGTCTTAAGAATGTTCTGTCTATGCTTCTTTCAAGACAGATAAACACAGTCATGTGGGACTACTATACTGATGCCTTCCTACAAGACTGGAACCATCACAAAGCAAAAATAACTGTTTCTGCTTGAATTTCCAGCCTCCCGGCACCTAGTTGAACCAATTGCTATCAAATGAATTCCGATTCATAATGACCACAACTCATTGTGACCCCATGTGTGTCAGAATAGAACTGTGCTCAATGGAGGGTTCTCAACCACTGATTTTTCAGAAGTAGATTGCCTGGTCTTTCTTCTGAGGTGCCTCTGGGTGGACTCAACCTCCAACCTTTTAGTTAGCAACCAAGTGCATTAACAGTTTATGACACCCACTGACTTGGTACCTAGTAGATAAACTGTAAACACTTGTTACATTCATGAATGAATATCCAGCCTGCAGTAGGTGCTCAATGCAATTTTGTTATTGCTGCTAAGCTTGGTGAGAGCAATCCACTCTGTTTTTGTTTTTAAAACCCCTAAGGCTTTGGCAGATAGTGGAGACTCAATTGTTTTGAGTATTATCAAAGCTAATGAGTCTTCCTTTGACTTCATCTAGTAATCAGCATATTAAGTATATCAAAAGTTTTTTTTTTTTTTTTCCCCCATCATAAGACAATGAACAGTAAGCCTGTTCATTCATATAGTCAGTGCCGCAGTTAGAAACTGCCTAAAGCCACTGGGAAATTAATAAGGAAATAATGGTTTTCAGAGAGGTGACCGACCTCTAATAAGAGAAAACCTGGGTAAACATGTGTAGTTAAAACTTGAATCAACAAGTAAATGCAGTACAAGAACTACAGCCTTTATTTAAACTAGGCAGCTTCAGCACTGGACAAAATAAAGGTAGTCTATCAAATACAGCATAAGAACATTATTACTTAGAGTCCGATTTTTGGAAGGACCTGAAAAACCTAAGTTAACCTTTATTAAAAAGATTGTTTTTCAAAAGTAAGTCTCGATATTAATATTACCATATACATAGGATGAAGCCAGAGAGTCATATTGAAACACTTCTCCTCAATAATGAATCTTCAAATTTTTCATAAGCAGAAAAATCTCCCACCGGATTAAAGGCATCGGTCCCTACGAGCACCTCGGAGCATTAGAATCCTTTTGACATTAAAAACCTATATGTCATGTTTTAAGAGACTCTTTGGGTCCATATACCAAATGACAAACCACAATGTTATTAAAAACCAGTTTATAACATTCACTCAGAGATTCTAAAATAAGAAAAAAAACCCAAAAAACTGAACAAAAAGAAAAGAAAGAATCAGAAGACAGTCCCATCACCTTAGTCTGACTTTGAGCCCTAAATATGTCCTTACAGAAAGACACCGAGGAGTCTGGACAATACCCAAAGTACAATGATCTCCAGGTTGTCCTCTTAGAATCCGCAGACATCCTGACAGCAAACAATTTCAATGGGAAGCAAAAGTAGGGCAAACAGTGAACTGTAGGATTATCCCAGAGTGAATGTTAGCTTGCAGTGTTGGGTGGCTGGGTCCCAGGTTCTCTTCTCCAACCTCTTTCATTTCTTCTTGGGCTTTGACCTTCATAATGATTCTCAAGGGCTTATTTACCAGATATTCATCAGATTCAAAACTTGTATCCAACTGCCTTTTGGACAGTTTTACTTGGATGGCCCTCAGTGTCAAAAAATATATATAAAAATTAATTAACAAAAAGTTTCCGTGTCTCCCACACTCCTTCACCCTATGCCCATTTCAAATGAAATATTCTTTCAATGCTTACTCAGTTCAGGGAGCTAGCATCCAGCCTGTTTTATAAGTTAAAACATACAAGACACAGTTGTTGTTGTTATGTGCCGTGGAGTCAGTTCCGACTCATAGTGACTCTGTACAGGGTTTCTGAGGCTGTAAATCTTTATGGGAGCAGAAAGCCTCATTTTTCTCCCGCGGAACAGCTGGTGGTTTCGAACTGCTGACCTTAAGGTTCGCAGCCTGATCTGTAACCACTATGCTACCACAAGACACAGTGGGCACCTCCATTTCCCTCATCCACCTTCCTTATTAAACTTTAAGGGCCCTATGATAACTTTTCTCTCTTAGATATTAGTAGCTTCCAAGTGGTCTTTCCTTCGACAGCTTCGCTTTACTTTAGGATAAGTGTCTTAACATTGTGCAGAACCCACATCCCCAACTTCAGAATGAAACTTGCTACCCACTTTGCTGAATGGCTACCTGCCAAATTAACTTTCTTTTCGATTGTTAAGCCTATAAATCTCAGACAGGAATTTTATTTCTCTCCAAGAGAATTTCCCTTCTATCTCTCTTCACATTCTTTCACCTAGATAAGAATCACTTCTTCCTCTCCATGCCTGTATGAAAGACCTTTTATCATTTTTTTTCATGCACCATGTATCACTACTTTTTAGTAGTTGCTGTGATTATAATTTACATTTATAAGTTTTATTCACTCAATATGATACATCCCACTTATTAAGCCATATTGAAAGTTGTTGTTTCTGTTAAGTGCCATCAAGTCCGTTCTAACTCACAATGACCCTGTATAGGATTTCCAAGGACTGAAACTGTAGACCTTATCATTACAAGTCCAGTATTTATCCCACAATGCCTCAGGATCATCTAAATAGACCAATTTCTCAGAATAAGTAAAGTATCAAGAAACTACCCTCTATCCAAAAAAATAAAAAAATAAAAAAATTCCCAGGCCTGGTTGGTTTTATAGGGGAATTGTGCCTAGTTGGTTTCATTGGAGAACTTTCCTAAACTTTTAAAAGGCAAATAACATTCACATCATTTACAGTGTTCCGAAAAGTGAATGAAAGGGATATTTCCAAAGTGTTTATGAGGCTAAATTACCATTAATATTCAAAACTGACAGACATAAAAAAAAAAAAGGGAATTTAAATGGTGTTTTCTTTTGTATATTGTTGCAGAAATTGTAAAAAGAAAAAGTATTAGTAAATAGAATTTGTGGCATGTTAAAAAGACAATATTGAACAGTTTGATCAAAGATTCCAAAGAAATATCCTGATCCAAAGGAGGAAAATGCAGAACAGGGTTTCAAATTCTTATGGACTCTGGACTTTCTAGAGCCATGGAGGGTGAAGACATTCCTGAAATGAGTGCCCTGAGATAATGTTTAAACCTTAAATGACTATCCTCTGAAGTCAACTTAAACCTGAATCATAGTTTAGCTTAACTAGTAAAAAAAGGTCTGTCTTGGTCACCATGCTCTTTCAAGAACCATTTCTATGGGAACAAACTAACAAGAACTCGAATGGTCAGATAGGATGGTTAGGGGGCAGTGAGTTTATGTTAATGATCGAAGAACACCTCAACTAAAGGAAAGTAAAAATGGTTGCTGTTGTTAAGTGCAATCTAGTTGGTTTGAACTGATAGTGACCCTATATAGGGTTTCCATGGAGCAGCTGGTGGATTTGAACTGCCCATCTTGCAGTTCAAACAAATATTGGGGTTCAGTGCTTATCCTACAGCACCACAAGATGTAATTAATGTCACTAAACAGTGAAAGGAGAAACTGTTGAATGTGTATATATTTTGCTGTGTATATTCTCAACAGCCACAACAAAATAAAATTTAGGAAAAAGAGAACTGAGAAAGAAGAAAAAGGCAACACACACTCAACAAAATGGATTTGATCCGTTATCAGTAAGTCTATCAAAATGAAAAAGTGCAGAGCATCAGACAAAAAGAGTCAGCCTAGGTTCAAATCTTGGCATTGAGATTTACTGGCTGTGTGATCTTTTTCAAGTTATTAAATCTCTATGAGTGTGTGCTTTCTTAACTTTGCAGTGGGGATAATAACAATACCTCCTGGTATAGTTGGGCAAGGATTAAGTGAAATGATACATATAAAGAATTTAGAACACCTCCTTGGATGTCAATTGCACCAAATGTTTCAAATATGGTATAGTGTATTACCCATTGGTCTACTAACCACAAGGTCAGAGTTTCCAAGCTACCAACAGATATGTGGGGAAGAAGGTGAGGCTGTCTTCTCCTGTAAGGATTTACAGTCTCAGGAACACTGTGGAGCCTTCTAGCCTGTCCTACTGGGTCACTATGAGTTGGAATTGACTTAATGACTGGGTTTTAAAACGTCCTATTAATGTAATTGATCATAATACTAAAGAGGTCAAAATAGGACCATCTTTATAGATGCCATAAATATACTTGATAACATTCATTTTTATATTAAATAGCTCTTAATAAAATGAGAATAGATACATATTACCTTAACATGAGAAAAATACATCTATCTCAAACCATTATCATCTGCTTAATGAAAAAAATTATAAGCATTCCTATTAAAGTTAAAAAATAATACAAGGATATTATATTGATCTTCACGATTGTTTAACACTTTTCTGGTTGTACTAGCCAGTTTAATTCAACAAAAGAAAGAAAGAAGATATAAAAATTTTAAAAGACTTGTGAAAATCATCATTATTTGCAAATGATATAGTAACTTAGCTGAAACATCCAAAGGAATCAACTAAGGAAAAAATATTACGAATCTTAGAAAGATTCTTTAAGGTGACAGGGAAGAAAATTAATATGCAGAAATCAATAATGTTTATAAAAACAATAGTCAGTTGTATGATTGCTGTTGTTGTTGCTAAGTGCCTTTGAGTTTGTTACAACTCATAGCAACCCTGTGTAGGGTTTCCAAGGAGCAGCTGGTAAATTTGAACTACTGACCTTGCAGTTCAAAATAACCTTGCAATCCAGTGCATTATCCTACAGTGCCATACCAGGACTCCAGTTGAATGAGTAAATGGAACAAAATATCATATTAAAAATTAAAAAAAAAAAAGATAATCTAGGTGCAAAGTTAACAAGAAATGAATAAATAATTGGTATACATAGACACAGATATGATGGAGTTTCAAAAGTGTATGGAGTAATTCCATTAACTATTAATTCCCCTTTTTCCACAAAGTCTATGTAACCCTCTCATATACGCAAATACAAAAAAAACATGAAAATGTTACCAAGAGACACAAAAAGGATGTTAACAATGGAGACCATTCAAAGTATTGCATAGAAAGTCTACCCATCATAATGACAGCAATTCCCTCAAAGTTAATTTTAGATTTAACAGAATTCCAATAAGAGCACCAACCAATTCATCTTTTTTAAAAAATAGAGTATATAATTTTAAAATTTAGATGAGAAATAAAATTCTAAAAATCCTAAAAATGGAAGAGCAATAAGACAGTGCCAACTAAACTCCATATTAAAGTACATTATAAAGCAACAATAAAGAAGTAGGGTAGGCACTGGACTGTGAACCACAAGGTTGGCAGGTCAAATCCACCAGCTGCTTCGATACAGGGTCGCTATGAGTTGGGACTGACTTGGCAGTACTTAACGACAACAACAACAAAAAAGTATGATATTAGACTAAGAATAAAAAGACAAATTAACACAGCAGAAATTAGAGTTGAGAAATGGGTGAAAATACTTAAGTCCATTTAGATTGCCACAGCTATTATTTCGAAGCAGTGAGAACAAGGTGTCTAAAACAAAAAGTGGTGTTTAAATAAATAAGTAACCATCTAAATTGGTTGGTTGGCTATATGCTCTGTGGAGTCAGTTCCGACTCATAGCAACCCTGCATAGGGTTTCCAAGCTGCAGATCTTTACCAGAGCAGAAAGCCTCATCTTTCTCCCGTGGAACGGCTGGTAGTTTAGAACTGCTGACACTGCGGTGAGCAGCGCGACTCATAACCACTAGCTACCTGAGCTCCTTGAGTCCTGGTGTGGTGCTGTAGGTTAATGCGCCAGACTGCAGAGCCGTTTGAACTGCAAGGTTGGTGGTTCAAGCTCACCCGCTGCTCCTCGGAAACTCTATACAGGGTTGCTATGGGTCGAAACCGACTCGACGGCACTTTACAACAACACTGGAGCTCCTTAACCATCTAAATACTCCTGAAGTTTATAGCTTTCATAATTCCAGGTACCAAGCACTCAAACATACACAAACTTCAAAAATTAAAAGCACCATTAGGAATCACAGAATGTTTTTATTATTATTATTATTATTAGCTCAGAGAGGACCATGACTAGGTACAAAGCAAAAAATGGAAGGCATAAGAAGAAATACTGCTTCATTTAATACTCATACAAAACAAACTAACAAATTCAATGGCGATTCCCCTTTCTGTGATATCTTAGTTTTGAGCATTCATGGGACACTGTTGTCAGATGCTATGGTGTTGGTTCTGACTCACAGCGACCCTGTAAGCAACAGAAGGAAATAACTTCCTGGCTGTAGGCCACACTCGAAATCTTCACTGTTTGAGCCCCTTCTAGCAACATCTGTGTCAATTTGTCTCATGAAGGTCTTCCTTTTTCCTCTATCCTCTACTCTACCAAGCATGATGACCTTCAACAGGGATTTGTACTTCCTGCTAGCATTCCAAAGTCAATGAGACAAAGTCTCCTCTCTTTCAAAATACTCCTTCTATTACTTTTCCAGAACAATTTAAAATGACATTGAAGTTTTAATCAAAACGCACAAACTTGTAACATAATTTCAAACTGAACCTTTACTTCTTGAAAAGATAAAGCCTCTTTACTCACTTATGAGTAAATGTCAAAGGGAATCCTGATGTGGCGTTAAAGGATAAACACTCGACCTCGAGGTTGGATGAACTGCAAGGTCGGCAGTTCAAACTCACCAGTCGCTCCTCGGACACCCTATACAGGATCACCCTATACCCTATATTAGGATCACTAGGAGGCAGAACTGACTTGATGGCATTTAACAACAAAAACCTGAGTAAGGAGTCCTAGTGGCTCAATGGTTAAGTGCCTAACTGATAACTGAAAGGTTGGCAGTTCAAATCCACCCCGTTGCTCTGCAGGAGAAAGCTATAGCAATCTACTCTCATAGATACTGTTGTTGTTGTTGTTGTTGTTGTTGTTGTTAAGTGCCATCAAGTCAGTTCTCACACATAACAACCTACCCCGTATAGGGTCGCTGAGGCTGTAATTCTTTATGGGAGCAGAAAGCCTCATCTTTCTTTCTCCTGATGGGCTCGAACCACCAACTTTGTGGTTAGCAGCCCACTGTCATTTATGACACTGTTCCTTGTCATAAATGTTGTTGTTAGGTGCCATCAAGTCAGAACCAACTCATAGCGACCCTATGCATAACAGAACGAAACACTGCCTGGTCCTGGGCCAACCTCACTATATTTGCCACGCTTGAGCCCATTGATGCTGCCACTTTGCCTATCCATCTTGTTGGGGGTCTTCATCTTTTTCTCTGACCCTCCACCTTACCAAACATGATATCCTTCTCCAGTGACTGATCCCTCCTGACAATATGTCCAAAGTATGAGAGAGAAACTTTGGCCAACCTGGCTTCCAAGGAGCACTCTGGCTGCACTTCTTCCAACACAGATCTGTTGGTTCTTTTGGCAGCCCATGGCACTTTCAATATTCTCCTCCAACACCATAACTCAAAAGCATCAATTCTTCTACAGTCTTCCTTATTCACTGTCCAGCTTTCACATGCATATGAGGTTATTGAAAATATCATGGCTTGGGTCAGGTGCACCTCATTCCTCAAGCTCTTTGACACTTTAAAAAGGTCTTGCGGAGCAGATTTGCCTAATGCAATACGTCCTTTGATTTCTTGACTGCTGCTTCCATGAATGTTGATGGTTGATCCAAGAAGAATGAAGTCCTTGACAACTTCAATCTTTTCTCCATTGATAAGAATGTTGTTTATTGGTCAGGTGAGGAGGATTTTTGTTTTCTTTACATTGAGATGTATATAAGTAATTAGATTATATAAATATCAGAGCCTGAAAACCATCTGGGGCAGAATGACTCTGTCACACAAGGTTGCTATAAATCAAAATAGACTTCAAACTACACAATAACAACCTCTATAAGAAAAAGTGTTATAACTCAAAAGGAAAATGGGAAAATATATCAACAAACAAATCACAAGAAAGGAAATACAAATACTTTTAAGTACATTGCTGTTGTTGTTAAGTGCCGTTGAGTCGGTTCCAACCCATAGTGACCTTGTATACAGTTTCCAAGGTGCAGCTGGTGAGCTTGAACCACCGACCTTGCAGTTCAAACAGCTTTACAGTCTGGCGCATTAACCCACAAAGCCGTACCAAGAAGATAGTAAATCCCACTTGCAATAAGAGTAATGTGGACTAAAATGAACAGAAGGTACCAGTTTTGCACCTATAATATTGGAAAATAGGGGAAAAGTTTGATGACTTCCAGCTGTTAAAAGTGTGTGTGAATTGGCATTTTTATATATTGCTGATGGGACTGAAACTTGGCACAAACTCTTTGTAGAACAACTTGATAATTATCTGTCAAAATTGCAGTGTGTGTGTCTTTTGGTGTGGCAATTTCACTTTCAAGAACTTCTGCAGATTCAATTTTGTAGTTGATACTGTACAAAAAGATATGAAAAGAGAATCCACATTATTGTTTATAACAGGAAAAGATTAGAAAAAACCAAAATGTCCATTACTAAAGCATTAGTTAGGATCCTGGTGTGGCATTGTAGGATA
>NW_006408718.1:1162964-1167104 GCF_000296735.1 Chrysochloris asiatica
GCATATCTGGACTAATATGCCTCTCTATGGTATACTTCTGCTGCTTTTACTAAGGAACATTATTGCTCAACTGTATTCACCATGGAGTCCTGGTGTGGCGCCGTGGATTAATGCCCCAGACTGCAAAGCCATTTGAACTACAAGATTAGCAGTTCAAGCTCACCAGCTGCTCCTTGGAAACCCCATACAGGGTGGCTATGGGTTCAAACTGACTCGATGTCACTTCATAACAACAATAATTCAACCAGTAAGAGTGTGCGCATTCTAAAGCAGTGCATGCTCCTATATGCACAGGACATTCTTGAGAAACACAAGAAATTGGCAAGACTTCTGTTCTTAGGCAAAAGGTTTTCCAATGAGATCCTTGACACAACTGAAGTTTTTCTAAAAGTAGTCACAAAACATGAGAAGGTGGCAGGATTAGATGGCCTTCTTAGAAAAACTTCCAGTCTTAGCATGCCAAGAGGAAATTTTGATGAGATCAGAGACAGCCATGTGAGATTGTCATGCATCCAGAAGTAAAGAGTATCATATAGGGACTCTACTAGCTAGAAAGGAGATCTGGTAATGTAGCATTATTACTCAAGGATTGAGCTACTAACTGAAAGGGCAGCAGTTCAAATCTACCAGCCACTTTGCAGGCCAAAGATGAGGCTTTCTTCTCCCACAAAGATTTACAGTCTCAGAAACCCTCTACAGGGTGGCTATGAGTTGGAACTGACTCCATGGCACACCACCACCACCACTAACTAGAGATCAAAGTAGACCCAGGTACACAAAAGGTGCTCATAAAATAGTCATGTACTGAAAGGATAAGGGTGAGTCCTACAGCCTGGGTTATCAAAACAATACAATACTCTCAAAATTTGGAGCCAGCTCCAACTGATAACACTTTACTAGTATGTATAACAGATTTCTGAGGTGGCACTGCAGGATCGGCACTGGACTTCGAACCACAAGGTAGGCAATTCAAACCTATCAGCTGCTTCTTGGAAACCCTATACAGGTTGCTAGGAATTAACTCAACAACACTTAATAAAAACAACACAACAGAAGAAAGCATTGTCCAGTCCTGCATCATCTTCATGATGGCTGGTAAGTGTGAGTTCGTTGTTGTGGTTGTTGTGTCTGTACATCTCATTACGGCATTCCCTCATTGTCTCTGGCCCTCTGTTTTACCAAACCCAACATACTTTGCTAGTGATTGGACTTTCCTGATGAAATGTTCAACACAAGGTGGCAAAACCTCTTGCCATCCGTCCTTCTAAGGAGCACAGGTTTGGTTTCTTCTAAGACTGACTTGTTGGCTCTTCTGGCAGTTCAGTTTATGATACATTACATATTTTTTGCTAACACCACAAGTCAAATGAATCAACTTTCCTTTTATCTTTGTTTCTCACTGTTTAGCTTTCCTATTCAAAAAGCTCATGGCAAAATGCAATGAAAAAATACTAGCATCTTTTCAAGAACTTTTAGAAGCCGTCATTTGAAAAGACGATGACTTGGGTGAAGCATACCTTAGTCATCATTTCTACAACACTTTCCAGTGGTGTAGACGCTAGCCTAGGAAACCCCATGGGGCAGTTCTACCCTTACGTGGACGCACTATAAGTCAGAATGGACTGGAAGGTACCATTTATTTTACTTTGGCTGGATGTTGTCATGATTTCCCATTTTCCACAGTTAACTGCCATACTTCCCTTAACATGTCACCTTATGTAATGCTTTCTCCCCACACACGTGTCAGGAATTCTGGTTTGAATCATTCTGTGTGTGACCATCCCCGTGGCTCCAAAGTGGTCTGAGCCTCCCTTCTGATGGTCTGTGCTCTGAAGAAGAGCTGATAAGCTGATAGTAATACTACCTTTCCTCTAAAGCATCAAAGTAATAGCACTGCAGGTGAATGTGCTGGACTGCAAGGTCAGTTTGAACCACAAGGCTGGTGGTTTAAGCTAACCAGCCGCTCCTCGGAAACCCTATACAGGGGTGCTATGAGTTGGAAATGATTCAATAGCACTTAATAACCAACAGCTATCAATACTGGAGGACTGTGAACCACAAGGTCAGCAGTTCAAACCCACCAGTTGTTCCTTGGAAACCCTATACAGGGTCACTATGAGTTGGAATCAACTCAATGGCACTTAACAAGAACAAATACCTATCTAGCTGTTTGATTGGGAACATTTGCATGCATCTCAATAACTAAAGGTTTTATCATGATGTTCATTATTTGGGAAAGTTCCTGGAGAACCCAAATTTTGCTTCTGAATCTGATTCCAATCACAGCACTTTGTGCCGATTAACGTGTGCTCTTCTAGCACTTGAACTGTAGGCTGTTCACCCTCCACACCACTTGCCACAAAAATTCCCGCACTCCTGACCTGGTCTACATTCCGATGACACAAGGGGTGTGCTTCGCAGTCATACCCTCCAATGTCCCAGCCATGTCCAACAACTATAAAAATTTAAAGTTGTCACTCTCATGTTCTCAATTTATCACAAACTGTAGCAAAGGAGTTGTGGTGGCACTGTGGGTTAAGCATTGGGCTGCTAACCTCAAGGTTGGCAGTTCAAAACGATCAGCCACTCCTTGGGAGAAAGATGTGGCAGTTGGCTACCTTAAAGGTTTTACCATCTGGGGACCTCAATGATTCTACTCTCATCCCATAGGGTTTCCATGGGTTGCACTAGACTTGATGGCAGTGAGCTTGTTTGTTTGCCATAAGCTCTTGGTGGTCTAGAATTTTCAGACACTTGAGAGGCCCTCAGGATTTGCTGGTGTGGTTTCTGCCTCTCTTAGCTGGTGTTGTGAACTCAGGAAAAGTTTTCCCAGGCCCTGGCCTGCACATCACCAACAAGCATGACCACTGGTCCATCTTGAAGGCTAAGCAGGGATTCTGCCCACAGGCTAGACTTGGTGTTTAGGTAGGTGAGGTTGTTTGAGTGCAACCCCTCCTTATGTCATTAGACCAAGGAAAAGATCTGGGCTGGGAGTCAAAGCCTTAAAGACATAAAAACTAAAAATCTTGGCCGACTTCCAAATGCCCTTACTGCTTCACACATACTCTTAGAGGCCTGCTTCATCCCTTCCTGCTGGGGGTCATTTTCTGAAGCTAATTGTCCAACTCTTCCAGGCACTGTGTTATTGTCCTGTCTCTATCAGTGGAGGCGACATGCAGGGACCAATGTTCTGGAGAATTGAACAGCAACAAGAATCTTCATTCTGTTGGGAAATTAAAAGTGCAGTCTCAAAACTCATTTCTGTGAAACCTAAATGCATATTCCTGGTGTGGTGCTGTAGGACAAGCACTGGGTTTGCAAGGTTAGTGTGAATTGCAAGATCGGTGGTTCAAACTTACCAACCTAGCCTTGGAAACCCTATACAAGGTCACTATGTGTTAGAACTGACTCCATGGCACTTAAAAACAACAACAAAGGAGCAGACAGAAGCCTACAGATTTTGAAAGTTGTCTTTATTGTGACTTGCCATTGAGTTGGCCCCTGACTCATGGTGACCCCCATCCCTATGCGCCACGAAATTAAATGCCAACTAGTCATGAGCCATCTCCAAGTTGTCTATGGGACATTGTGATGCCTAGGGTTTTCATTGGCTGATTTTCAGAAGTAGATTACCAGAACTTACTTACTAGTCTAGTGGCTTCACTGAAACCTGTTTGGCATTATGACAACACACAAGCCTCTGTGGATTCATGGTTAGTGGCTGTACATGAGATAACTAGGCTGGGGATCAAACCCAGTTCTCTGGCATGATGTTATTGCTGTTAGGTGCTGTCCAGCAATTTCTGACCCATAGCAACCCTATGTACAACAGAACAAAACACTGCCTGGCCCTGAGCCATCCTCACCATTGCTACTATGCTTCAGTTCACTGCTGCTGCCATTCTGCAAATCCATCTAGTTGGAGGTCTCCCTCTTTTTCACTACCCTCCACTTTACCAAGCATGATTCTTCCTCCAGGGACGCAATCCTCCTTATATCCAAAGTACGAGATATGAAGTCTAGCCATCTTGGATTCTAAAGAGCATTCTGGTTGCACTTCTTCCAACACAGATTTATTTGTTCTTCTGGCAGTACATGGTACCATGAATATTCTTCTCAAACACTGTAACTCAAATGCAT
>NW_006408718.1:1168079-1170538 GCF_000296735.1 Chrysochloris asiatica
ACTTGGCTGTGTAGATGTCTTCCAAATTTCTTTGCATAGATGAGTGTCTCCAGTGCTGCATCAGTTTCTTGAAAGTTTCCAATGTGTAGTCCATTAGTTCCTGAAGCCTTGTTCTTTACCAGTGTCTTCAGTGCACTTTGGAATTCCTCCTTTAGTATCACTAACTCCTTGTTTTCCTTCTATCTGCTTGATGACCACTTATTGTTCCACACAGACCACAGAAGCAACTTGTCCTCCTTATCTGACCACAGAAAATCTTCCCACTTAGAACCCCTCCCACATAACAGGACTCACTGCATTTCAATACCTAACTGTTTAACAATCAGCATAGGATCTCTACTCAGAAACTGCCCACTGCATAGATAGAGCATTACCCTTCTGAGATACTCAGCACACTTGGAATAGTCAATCAGCCTCATTTGTTGAGCAAATATTATGGGTCAATTGTTGTTGTTGTTAAGTGCCATTGAGTTGGGTCAATTAGTGCAATCAATTTTAAAACTTCATTTGGACATATTATGGAGATTCAAAGCAGAGACAAACATTTTGGAGCCAAAGAATCCAAGAAAGGAGGGTACAAACCATAGTCATAGTGTTCCTGGAACATTATAGATTAGCAGCAAATAGTAGTTTGATGAATCTAAAAATTATTTAGGATTGTTTCTAAAAGGAAACAGCATATTATCAAAACAGCTGGCCTAATAATACATTTTGACAACACAAACTGTTTCAAATTCAGTATTTTCTGAATTACTATCCATTTAATATAAGGTGCCATCTGGTTGATCCTTGACACCACCCCCCACCCCCAGCTTTTTTATTGTATACACACTCACATACACACACACACACACACATATATAACAAAATTTTAGCCATTTCCACCATTTTTTAAAAAAAGCTTTTATTGTACATTGAGTGATATCAGTTTTGCACTCAACCAACCATATTTTGTTTCATTGCAATGATTACAATCCCCTTTTAACAGTATTTGTCTCTATTCCCTTTGCGTTTTTTATTAATATATTTATATATATACAAAAACATGCAAGAATATATAACCATTTAAACAACCAAAGAGCACATTCTGCAAGCCTGCCTCTTGGCTGCCAGCACACAGCCATTCTTTTTCCATGAGTCTGGAGTTCTCAGCTGCTTCCTCTCTCCATGTCATCATCTCTGTCTCCATCTCCGGTGTCGCTGCTTCTCTGGTTATTATCCCAAGTCCACTGATGCTCTTCTCCCTTGATAGTCCTAGGGTCCTCTGTTCCTGGAATGTAAGATGAACGACTCCCCTCTTTCTGTTATACAACTTTTACCATTACACTTGTGACAACTGCATTTAGTCTTGATAATAATTACTCATTATCGAATCAAAAGAATCCTATCCCCATCTCCTTTCACCAGAGTCATCTAGACAAGATGAAAACTATTCAGTGGGGATTCTACCTCCCCCCCACACTCTGAAACTAAACTCCCTCTTGAAAACTAATAAGCCAGACACTCTGTACCTTTATAGTCCCCCACACCCATTTTAGGTAGACAATGCCTAAGTTGCCTGTCTCCATCAACCCTACCTGCAGAGGGGATAGGATTGATCCTTGATGTGAAGACCCTCTTGGTTAATATTTTGAACTACTACATCTTTAAGTACAGGTCAAGTTCATCAAATTGTAGCAATTTACACTTGTTTCCTGTATCAAACTTCTTTATCTTCTAATCGAGTTCTAATCATCAAGCCATTGAAGTTAGGCTAAATGGGGAACTACCTGAAAGTTTGGGCGTCTGTGTACTTCCCCCCACTTTACATCAGCTGGACGCTTCACTCTCAGCTCTAGCCCACCGTGGCTATGTTGCTGTCCGTGGGCTCAGGAGTTCCCAAATCTTCCTAACTTCTGCCCAACCAATCCTTCTTCTTTTCTCTCTTATCTCAAGGTTGACAGGAGTCTATGGCATGTGTTTGAACTCAGCCCATATCTTCATTACTCACTTTCCCCTACTTTCACTCACAAGTAGACCGACGTGGTAACCAGCAAGTTTACATGCCTGCTCCTGATTTCCCTTTGAGATTCAATCTTGGAAAGGGGTTTGTCCTGAAGGGACTTGATTGCTTGCTTTGATGGCTCCCAGGTGAACAGCTTGCTTGTTCTTGTAATAGCCAATCAAAATGCCATTTTTGTTTTTGTTTTTTTCCTACTGGTCTTTCTTTCAAGAAGTACCGTCTACTCCTGTAGCCACTCTGAGTTGGTCTACATGGCCTTTCTAGTGGGAATGTCCCACCTCAGAAGGTTCTGGATGGGGGCTCAGGATTCCACCTAAGGTCTTATACACTACAAAGGCTCTGCAAGAAGCCTATTTCACTGGGTAAGTTCTAGAACCCCTTTTAAGTATTCCAGTTACAGGCTGAAGCCAGGCTTACAAGCTTTCTGTAATCATGTTATCATTTATCCAGTATCATT
>NW_006408718.1:1171414-1195796 GCF_000296735.1 Chrysochloris asiatica
GGTGAAGTCCATGTGTATAATTGTCTTTTTAAACAACAACGAAAAAGATATTTGAAATGAAAAAGTCCTTGGTCTTGCAAGATTCTATCAAGTTCTCGTGTATAGATCACAAGAACTCTACTATAAAAACAGCAATGCCCTGATAATAATGACTTCATTTGTTAAGTGCCTTGTATCCTAGCAACCCTGTATAGAGTTTATGAGACTGCAAAGTGGATGGTGGGCTTGAACTACTGATCTTGAGGCTTATGGCCCAACACTTACTGCATATATTTTCAGACTCATTTCTTCTGTGGCATGGGTGGCAAATTGATGCCCCAAGCTCCCTCCTGATAGTCCCTGGGAAAACATTTCAAATCAATCATTTCTCATCTTTTTCTAGATCTCTCAGGTGGATTCAGAATTTCAAAATAGAACTCAAGGCCATGGCCAATCTATGGGAGATGAGAAGCAGGATGAGATGGCTTCCAGATATAGTAATTTCGAGTTCATAGAGTACTTTATCATTTTAACCCTCACCTGGGATATAGTTACTTTATTTCATAATATACATAATTATTCACACATGAGGAAATACAAGATCTGAGAAATTATGGCTGTGATTCAGTACCATTTGAAACCTAAGTGGGAAAAGAGAACTTTGAGCCCTGCCCAACTGCTCTTGGGTGGTCTACTTGGGAGTCAAGCTTTACCATCTCTCTCCAGTGCATATCACCACACTCTTCATTATGGTGACTCATTTAATACTTAGCCTTGTGAGTGATATTATTCATCCCAATTTTCAGATGTGGAAAATTGAGTTCAGAGAATTTAAGCAATTTGCTTAAGGCTATAAAGTTTGTAAGGGAAGAGTTAGCATTTGAACCTTTATTTCTCAGAACCAGTAGAGCTCTATTTTGCTTTTCCATGTGGTCTCCACAGGCAGCCTTACACTGGCAAGGAACCCTGCTAAGAGTGGGAGATGACTAAGGTCTTTGTTGATACCTTCTGTCAGATCAGCCCTACTAATGCACAGCAGTACTAGTCGTCTCTGATTCATGAAGTTTTCATTGATTTTCATAAGTAAATGATCAGATCTTTTTTCCTAGTCAGTGTTAGTCCAGAAGCTCCACTGAAATCAGTCCAGCATCATGTGGTTGTGTGCCACTGAGTAGGTTTCCACTCATAGTGACCCTGTATAGGGTATCCAAGGTTGTAAATCTGTATGGCAACAGAAAGACTCATCTTTCTCCTGCAGAATGACTGGTAGATTCAAATTGCTGACCTGTTGGTTAGCAGTCCAGTTTGTAATCCACTACACTACTCGGACTCCTTGTTCTGTGTCACTTTTGTTGTTAGGTGACGTTGAGTGGGTTCCAACCCATAGAGAACCTAAGTACAACAGAACAAAACCCTGCCTGGTCCCGCACCAACCTTACAATTGTTGCTATACTTGAGCCCATTACCGTTGTCACTGTGCAAATACATCCCATTGGGGTTCTTCCTCTTTATCACTGATCCTCCACTTTACTAAGCAAAATGTCCTTCTTTAGGGACTGGTTTGTCTTGATAATATGTCCAAAGTATGAGCGATGTAGTCCAGCCATCTTGGCTTCTAAGAAGCATGCTAATTGTACTTCTGCCAGAACAGATTTTTTTTTCTTCTGGCAGTCCATGGTACCTTGAATATTCTTCTCCAATAACATAACTCAAATGCATCAATTCTTCTACGTTCTTTCTTATTCACTGTCCAACTTTCACATGCAGATGATGTTATCGACAATACAATGGCTTGGGTCAGGAACACCTGAGTCCTCAAGCTGACATCTTTGGTCTTGAACACTTCAGAGAGGTCTTGTGCAGCAGATTTGCTCAATGCAGTATGTCATTTGATTTCTTAACAGCTGTTTCCAAGAGAGTTGATGGCGAATCCAAGAAAAATGAAGTTCTTGACCACTTCAATATTTTCTCCATGTACCATGATGTTATTTATTAGCAACACTTAGATCTCCACTGATAGACAGGAGGTGGCTATATTTCAAATGTATTCAGCTAGAAATCAAACCTGGGTCTCCAATGTGAATAGCGAGAATTTTACCATGAAACCACCATGGCCCCCACCAGGGTGGTTAACTACAATATTATTGACAGTAGAAACTTGAATATGACTTTGATGCCCAACCGTAGATAAATAATGAAACCCTGTCATATCACCACACTATTGAAGCTATTAGAAGTGGCCAATATGATTATGTAGAAATATGCTTACCTGTTTCCCAAATAACATTAAGAAATTGTATATGTACTGAATACATTTATCAAGAAATCATTCATATGTATGTATGAAAACACAATGAAAATATCTTTTGGCTGGAATACAGGATAATAAGATGCTTTAAAGCTGTGCTTCACAAAATGATTTTTAAAATATTCTATGCTCCTGCATCAAACAAATCTGGGCAGAGGAAATAGACACAAAGAATCACTGATTAAAAATTGTATCCCAAAGACTTGAAAGAATGTATTTCCAAAATAATGAGAAAAGGCATGATATTTAGAGTAAAAAATAAATCTGGATTCAAATCAAGTGAAACTAGCAGTATTAGAAAACATACCTAACACTGAAAATTCTGAGGACTGAAGTGGGAATTTTGCATAGTAAAGATATCTAGAGTAAAGATATTCATACCATGTTTTCTTTTATTTCCTAAATTTAGACAACTCTTATGCTCCTTAGATATTGTCATTTATTGACTTGTGTCCTTCCAAAATACGTAACAGATTGTTTTTCTATGATACTCAGTGGTTTGGCAGTTAGATAATGATGTAATGGGGCAGTTATCTATCTGATGCAGCCCCACAATATGATCTGAATGATAAACCAGTAAGAGGATTAAAGGTAGACTGCAATACCCTTTATCCCATCACAACCCTGATCCCATAAGTAAGGGAGTTTCCCAAGGGTGTGGCCTGTAAAACCTTTCATCTTACTAGAAATAAGAGTAAGGAGGGAGCAGAGAAAGGGGTCGGTTGCCAAGAGAGCTGGGAGCGGAGTATGTTTTTTTGGATCTGGGGGTCCCTGCATTGTGAAGCTTCTGTTGTGGTTAAGTGATTTCAGTTCAAAGTGATCTTGAGGTTGAGGCTTATCGTACTGTACCATATCTAGGGTGGTGGACAGTTTTCAGCAGAGCTTCCAGACTAAAACAGACTAGGAAGAAGGAGACACAGACAACTTCCAAATGATTAGCCATTGAAAATCTCCCGAACAGCAGTGGAACTGTGTCTGATATATAGCCAAAAGATGAACCTCTCAGGTTGGAAGCCACTTAAAATACGACTGAAGAAGGGCTGCCTCCTCAAAGTCGAGCTGGCCTTAGTGATATGTATGGGGTAAAGCTTATGGTACCTTCATTTTCTGATGGAAAATAATTCACAATCAGAAGAATGAGCTGCAAACATCCATTAGTAGTTGGAATGTGTAATTTACTAAGCATGAATCCAGGAAAATTGGAAACCATCAAATATGACAAAGAATACATAAGGATCGACATCCTAGGCATTGTTGTTAAGTGCCATCGAGTAGGTACCAACTCATAGCGACCCTATGAACAACAGAACGGAACACTGCCCAGTCCTGTGCCAACCGCACAATTGTTACATTTGAGCCCCTTGCTGCTCCCGCTGTGTCAATCCATCCCCTAGGCATTAGTGAGCTGAAATAGACTGATTTGGGTGATTTTGAATCTGATGATCATATTCAACCACATATGGTTTACTGTGCTGAGAATGACAAACTGAAGAGGAATGACATCACATTCATCATCACAAAGAGCATTCCAATATCTATCTTGAAATAAAATAGTCTGTTTTAGGATAATATCCATTTATGTGCCTGCAGGGAAGCCCAGTTAATACCATTACTATTCAATTTATGCACCAACCACTAAAGCCAGTGATGATGAAATCGAAGAATTCTACTAACTTCTTCACTCTGATATTGATCCAAGATGCAATCAAGATGCACTGATAATTATTGGTGATTGGAATGTGAAAGTTGGAAATAAAGAAGAAATGTCAGTAGATGAAAAACATGGCCTTGGCGACAGAAATGATGATAGAAATCCCATGATAGAATTTTGCAAGATCAATGACTTATTCATTGTACATACCTTTTTTTCAACAACATAAAAGGTGAGCATCCATCACCAGATGGAAGACACAGGAATCAAATGACTACATATGTGGGAAGAGATGATGGAGAAGCTAATAAACATTAGCCAAAACAAGGTCAGATTTCAAGTGTTGAAAAGATCATCAATTGCTCTATGCAAGTTTAGGCTGAGGCTGAAGAAAATTAAAGTAAGACCATGAGAGCCAAACTATGACCTCGAGTATATCTCAGCTGAATTGGAGATTACTGGTGTGGCACTGTGGGTTAATGTGCCAGACTGCAAAGCCATTTGAACTTCAAAGTTGGTGGTTCAAGCTCACCAGCTGCTCCGTGGAAACCCCATACTGGGTTGCTATGGGTCAGAATCAACTCAACGGCACTTAACAACAAAAACAGATTTGATGTATTAAACATTAACAATTAAAGATCTTAAAAGTTGAGGCATCAAGATGCCAAGAGCATCATATGACATCAAGAACATCATAGAGGAAGAAAGCAAAAGGACATTAAAAAGACAGGATAGAAATGAAAGACCAAAATGGATGTCAGAAGAGACTCTGAAACTTGCTCTTGAACATAGAGAAGCTAAAGTGACTGGAAGAAACCATGAAATAAAATTCCTGAATAGAAAATTTCAAAGGGCAGCTTGGGAAGACAAAGTAAATTATTATAATGAAATGTGCAAATACCTGGAGTTAGAAATCCAAAAGAAAAAATATGCTCAACACTTCCCAAGCTGAGATAACTGAAGAAAAAAAGTCAAGGATTCTATAGGTAAAATATTAAAATGATGCTGAAAACATCAAAAGAAGATGGAAAGGATACACAGAGTCACTATGAAAACTGATTGGTTGGTGTTCAATCATTTCAGGAGGTTACCTATCATCGAGATTCAATGGTACTAAATAAAGGAAGAAGTCCAAGCAGCAATGAAGACATTCAGGAAAAACAAGACTCCTGGAATTGATGGAATACCAACTGAAATATTTCAACAAACTGATGCATGTCTGGAGGCTCTTCTCCAGATAGGAAAAAAAATTCTTTCTGGCAAACCAATTGGAAAAGATCCATATTTGCCTATTCCAAAGAAAGATGACCCAATGCAATGCAGAATTATTGAGCAATAGTATTTATATTCCATGCAAGTAAAATTTTGTGGGAGATAATTTAAAACTAATTGCAGCAGTACATTGATAGAGAGCTCCCAGACACAAAGAAAAGTGCAATGGGGAATATTCTTGCTGACATCAGATGGATCTTGGCTGAAAGCAGAGAATACCAGAAAGATGTTTACTTGTAGTTTTATAACTATGCAAAGCCTTTTGACTATGTCGATCCTGACAAGCTATGGAGAAGAATAGACATTCTATATAATCCATTCTACAGCCTTTAGTATATAGATTAAACCTCAATATAAAGAATAGAAAACTCCTTACAACTGGACCAATAAATAACATGATAAATAGAGAAAAGATTGAAGTTGTCAAAGACTTCATTTTGCTTGGATTCACCATCAATGCTCATGGCATGATGTATTTTATTGACCATATCTGCTGTAGCAGACTTCTTTAAAGTGGGAAAGTACAAAGATGTCACTTCATAGACAAAGATGCACCCGACCAAAGTCATGGTATTTTCTATTTCCTCATATGCGAAAGTTGGGCAATGACTAAGAAAGACTGGAGAAGACTCAAGGCATTGAAATTATGGTGTTGGTGAAGAATATTGAACAGACAAGTATGTACAGGAAGAAGCCCAAAGAGTGTGCTCCTTCGGAACAAGGATGGTAAAGCTTATCTCTCTTACTTTGGACATGTTGTCAGGAGGCACTAGTCCTTGGGGAAGGGCATCAAGCTTGGTAAAGTGGATTGACACAGTGGCAGCACAATGGGCTCAAACACAACAATAATTGTGAGGATGGCACACTACCAGCTGGGACTTCGTTCTGTTGTGCATAGGGTTGCTATCAGATGGAACTGACTCAATTGCATCTAACAACAACTGTATAGGGAGCGCATTCATATTCATTCTATTTGAGCTTTTCATCTCATTCACCAGGTAGTCTTCCATTTCTCAAATCACTAACCCAGTCTTGCATCTATTTAGAAGACCTTTCCTGAGATGCCACTGCCGGCTCTTCTATCTTGGTGGTAGTAGGTTATTGTGAACCAGGCTTTGGGAGGCTCTGGAAACGTAAGAGAAGGGATCTGTCCTGGGCTACTCAGAGTCTAGAGACAAAGCGTGAAGCAATTCTTACCCAGAACAGTCTTCATTTTGCAGTGCTGCCATAACAAAATATTCAGACTAGGTAGCTTAAAACAACAGATGTTCTCTTGCCATTCTGGAGGTTTGATGTTTGAAATCAAGGTGTCGGTGGGCTGTGCTCTTTTGGTAGGCTTCAGCCGAGGCTCCTTCCTTACCTCTTCTAGTTTCTTGTGGTTATCAGCTGTCCTTGGCTTGTAGATGCATCATTCCAATTTCAGACTAGGTCTTCACATGGCCTTCTTCCATGTGCTTGTCTGTCTGTGTGTCTCTCCTTTTTCTCAGGACACCAGCCATACTGGAGTAGGGTCCTTTCTAATGCAGTATTTATTACCTTATGTTAACTTGCTATATCTGGAAAGACTATTTTACTGGTCCTGGAGGTTACTATTTGAATATATCTTTTTTAGCTGACACTCAACCCATACCCAGTATCTCTCAAGGAGACCATGTCCAGGGATTCCTGGGAACACTGAGTCCAATACATTGTTTTAGAAGAGGTGGTGAACCAATAAGCCTTGAGGATGGCATGAATTTCTATCCAACTTAATCCAATCCAAATCCATTGGTGCTCTACATGGGACATAGTAGAACTTGTAAGATTCAGGAGGATCTGGGTGGCCTCAGAGTGGTAGGAGAGCAGGAAAAGTCCAAATGACTTGAGGTTACTGAGGTTGAGCTGATGGCTATAGTTGTCATTGGTTGCCATTAAGTTGACCCCTGACTCATAGGCACAATGAGACAGAACTCCGCTCAGTCTTGGACTATTCTCATGATGGGTTGGTAACAGAGGGAACAGCTATGATCTACAGTGAAGTCAGTGACTGACTCTTGGAAGTAGATCACCCAGCCTTTCTTCCCAGTCAACAGACTGTGTCAATGGGGGTGGAGTGGGGGTGGGATGCATTGTCTCACATATGAAACAGCCCCTTCCTAGTAGACTGGAAACACACATGGTGAAACACACACACCACCCTATTTCTGGAGATGCTTCTTGTCTTAGGTATCTAGCTCTGTTATAACAAAATATTACAAATGGATGACTTTAACAAATAGCAATTCATTCTTCCACAGTGCAGGAGGCTAGAAGTGTGAATCCAGAGAATCATCTCTAGAGAAAGGTCCTTGGATCCTTTCAACATCTCTGGACCCAGCATAACTCTGAGACCTCCATATGTCTTGGCATCAATTCTTCCCTGAACTTTACAGTAGAGGGATTCCAGGTCTAAAGGATGCACTCCACTCTGGCTCTTCTATCTTGGTGGTAGTAGGTTCATTTTGAGCTCTGCTTGCTTGTCTATCTCTATTTATATCTCCAAAGAGACTGACTCAAGACACAACCTAATCCTGTCATTTGCATCTGGCCTCATTAACATCAGAGAAGTGAAGATTTACGATACATAGGATGATTAGACCAGATTAGGGCTGATCCCATCAGATCACATTATGGGAATGATTACATTATAGTAGACCTCATCATTAGGAATTATTGCCTCTTAACTTCTGCTGTGCATGGGGTCGCTATGAGTGGGTTCCGACTAGATGACACCTGACAACAACAACAACAACTGCTAAACCACTGAGACTGCTTGGAAGCTGAGTAGACACATAACCTTACCTGTCACTGTTGCTCTTAAAGCAGTTCTGACTCTTGCTGAACCCGTGTGTGCAGAGTGGAACGGCTGCATAGGGTTTTCAATGTTGGAACCTTTAAGAAGCAGATCATCATGCCTGTCTTCTGCACCCCTGGGTGGGTTTGAACTGACAACCTCTCGACCATTAGCCATTTGTGCCACCCAACTATGTTGCACTGATTTCTTTGCTCTCTAGACTTGTTCCCAGCCCCAGCCTCAAAACCATCACAGTGTTCCTTAATTCAGCAAGCCTCAGCCTCCCAGAGGTCACAGAGGCGGCCCCCCGAGGAAGTGAGACTATACTTCATCAGAGTGCAATTCCCACTCAGTAACCTCCAGCAAAACCTCCCCTGAGACGGGCAAGTCAGTCATCATCATAGTCAGACACATTCGCATCTCTTGGCCCAGAGAACCTCCATAACCTTGTTAATGCCAGGAGGCGGCGGGAAAGGATGTAGGCAATCTGACAATCCAAGTTAAATGACAACAGCTGTTCTTGTTGTCACTTCAAATGCACCAGGTCACGGAGCTACCTCCAAAGCGCTGGCAGGTGAGCTCCGGAGGTCAGCTGTATCCTCTACCTTCTATGACAACATGCAAAGTCCGGCTGGCTGCTGTGTTTCACCTGGCTCTCCCTCCAATGGTGAGAGCTGCCTTTGGGTCAGCTCTGCGCATCTTCTAACCATGAGGATGCTTCAGAATTTCAGAGGAATAAACAACTCTTCCAGACAGCTAGATGACTGTAATTGCTTACTTTCTGGATTGCTTAATCTTACAGCTGGAAGATGCAGCATATGAAAATTTAGTTGGCTGTGGTATTATTTAAAATCTCAATCGCTCCTTCCCAAAGCAGGAAGCTTTGGTTTCTAACATCTAGAAAGAATTTAGAAGGCCATGAATTCAGATTTTGTGACCTACTTCTCTGACGTCTTTTTCCAATAGAGGGATTAGTTATTGAAGCTTCTGTTTGAACAGTGCTGGAGAACAATACTTCTGAGGTTCAAGGCAATGGCTGGGTCCTCATATCACAGGGAGTTTCAGGTTCCAGGCAATTTTACTAACGGACATCCTTTATGATCCCACCACACTCCTGTAGTTTGTTGGCCTGGGGTAGCTTGTGGGATGCTGGAAGCTATACTGGATGGCTCTTTAGAAGCCAGAATGGAGAGACTTTGTCTCATGTACTTTGGACACATTATCAGGAGGGATCAGTTCCTGGAAAAGGACATTATATTTGGAAAAGTTGACTTAAAAAACCCCCACCAAAAGAACAACAACAAAAAGAAGACCCTCAATGAGATGGATTGACATAGTGCTGCACCAATGGCTCAAGACTAACATGGATTCTGAGGACAGTGTAGGACTAGGCAGTGTTTTGTTCTGTTGTATGTGAGGGTCACAATGAGTTGTAACAAACTGGATGGCATGTAACACAATATCGTTTTGTGATTGTTCAACTGTCATGCAAATACTCAATGATGAGATTCCTGGGGGGATTCTGCAATTGTGGTTCTGAACAGATGAACTCATCTTTGTGGGTCATTCTTAGTGACCAGTATTCAGGCCAGGCTGGAGTATGGGAACCTATGGACACTGGTTTAGGTCACTGAGTTTGAGATTCTTCTTAACCATGACCTGTCAGGTGTCTCAGAGATTGACTAGGGGGTAGTGTCTCTTTCATCCTGACACCATAACCCGAGCCCCTTCCCTGGGATCCTTCGCTGGGCTTCTCTGAGTCTCGCGTGTCCCTTCATGTCACCACAGCTTGCTGGAATCATAAGCTGATTGACTGACTGCACCTCACTTGACATCCTGGATGCCACACATTTTGTGCTTGACTACTAACCTAAAGGCTGGCAGTTTGATCCCAACCAGCAATGCAGCAGAAGAAAGGTCTGGGCATCTACTTCCAATGAGACTGTTGTTAGGGGCAGTGCTGTCAATTTTCACTCACAGTGACCCCATGTCACTGAGCAATACTTCCCTATAGGGTGTCCTGGCCATAATCTTTACAAAAGCAGACTGTCAGATCGTCTCTCCTGTTGGTAGGTTTGAAGTTCCAACCTTTTGGTTAGCTGCTGCGTGCTTAATCACTGTGCCACCAGGACTGCTTTGTAAAGATGACAGACAAGAAAACCCTACAGAGTACTCTACTCTTTAACACAGGGGCCCGCCGAGAGCTGAAATTGACTCCAGGGCCAGACCATGGCTATGGTTTGCCATTTTGATACTTCACCTATGCAGTCAAGGAGCTCATGAGCACCACCTTGAGGATGAAATTTTCAATCCCTGCATCTGGCATATGGCCAGGACTATCAACACTCATGGAAGCAGCAGTCAAGAAATCAAACGACATATTGCATTAGGCAAATCTGCTTCGCAAGACCTTTTTAAAGTGTTGAAGAGCAAAGATGTCAGCTTGAGGACTAAGGCGCGCCTGACCCAAGCCATGGTATTTTCAGTAACCTCATATGGATGCAAAAGCTGGACAGTGAATAAGGAAGATCGTAGAAGAATTGATGCCTTTGAGTAATGGTGTTGGAGGAGAATACTGAAAGTACCATGGACTGCCAAAAGAACCAACAGATCTGTGTTGGAAGAAGTGAAGCCAGAGTGCTCCTTGGAGGTCAAGATGGCCAAACTTCGTCTCTCATACTTTGGACATATTGTCAGGAGGGACCAGTCACTGGAGAAGGATATCATGTTTGGTAAGGTGGAGGATCAGAGAAAAAGAGGAAGACCCCCAACAAGATGGATTAGCAAAGTGGCAGCATCAATGGGCTCAAGTGTGGCAACAATTGTGAGGTTGGCCCAGGACTGGGCAGTGTTTCATTCTGTTGTGCATAGGTCTTTTCTCCTGTGAAGCAGCTGGTGGGTTCAAACAGCTGACTTTTCAGTTGCTTGTGCTTAACCATTGCCCTCCTAGGGTTCACACTGCCAGGGATATAGAACTGGCTGGATTAAAGGTCTGTGCATCAATCACTAGATGAGTGAGTGAAGGAATGAGAGATTGAAGAACAAAGACATGGAGGCAAAAAAGTCAACCCACTGCTGAACCAGGTTGGGAAATAAAGTAGGGATGAGAGAGTGTAGCAAGAGAGCTCAAGCATCATGTTGCTCAAAGTGACACCTACAGTAACAAGAAACACATAGTAGGTGCTTGATAAAGTACAACAACAAACACTTACTAGGCACTTTCTGTCTCCAGGCACTGTGTTATGCCCCTTATTTGAACTGCCTCATCTACAAGGATATTATCTTTGGCAAAGGAGCCAGTGATTTATGCCAGTGATTTTGTATACGTCAGGCGGGAGCAACATGGAATCTGAAAGACGTTTGCTTTGCTCATTTTTCAACACTCTATTCAAGTACCACCCCTTCCATGAAACCTTCTCTGACTGGTTCTGACAAGGTGTCTGTGTTTTACACCACGGTTCCATATATAATTAGCTCTTTTCTGTGTTTGCCTTCATAGGAGGAGCTTGCCTGATGGCACGTCCCACAATTGTCGTCTTGGAATCACTAGTCTAGTGTTGCGCACAATGGAGTGGCTCAGGATTCACTGTTTGAGTGACATGGAAGTATCACCAGAATCATTCTTAATTCACAGAAGACCAAGGCTCTCCAATGTAGTTCTGCATTTCAATGTGTGCAAAATGGTTGCACAAAGAAGACTGTGAATATAAAGCAACATCGACAATCCTGGACTGCTCTAAAGGATAAAGCACGACTGAGAGGCCCCAGTGAAGTGAGGTACCAAACACTGAAAGAATTCAGCATCTCAGAGGCAAAGGGCTGTGGAATGTGCTCACTGTGTAGCACACGTTTACTTTATGAATGAAACCATACACTCTACATGCAATCCATCAATGACAATTCCATTCTAAAAGCTGTGAGATACACAACACCCATATAGACCCAATATGGAAGCTATGCGTACCATACAGGCAGGACATGTTGCCTAAAACCCTTAAATTTTAAAATTAAAATCTGACGTTTTCCAAACCAGAAAGTCCCATTGCATGTTACACAGAGAGCGCTTAAGAAGTCTGGAATGTGTCAACAGCTTTGGGATGGAATCTCTTTTGGAGACTCAATCATTATGACCTGTGTCTCTACCAGGCTCTCCAGTTCTCCTCAGAGACAATGGGCCCCAGAGACAATGAACTCTACAGCAGGGCATTGCCAACCCACAACAACCAGAAGGAAGTAGTGCCAGAACATTTTATCAGAGAGTAGCATTTCTAGCCTTTGGATAATTGATTCCGAGAGCCATACAAACATAGAGAGGATGTGCTATTTAAACACTATCTTCCACTGAACATACACATATATGCATACATACATTCTCACACACACCCTAGTGCAGGGCACATACATTGTGTTAGTGTGTTACCTAGCACCTCATTGTAACCTCTTGGTTCAATGTGCAGAGAAACTGTTCAAGCATTTTCCGAACTCACTAGGAAAGAAAATCATTCAACTTGGTCCTACCCTGAGGTAGTTGAGGGTGAAATTGGTTAGCCCCATCCTGGTGATGTTTTTGGACAGCTGATCCAGGACCTGGGGATCTTGTGCCTAAAGAGAGAGAGAGGAAAAAAAAAAAAATCATCTATTTACTCATGTAAAATATTCCAAGAAAATATGAAACTGTTACAGCTGCTAAGAAATGCAAGAATATCATCGCCAATTATTCACTAAGGGCAATTGTCAGTAAAGGACATTGTGTTTGGTAAAGTGGGGGGAGGGGGGGTGCAACAACAAAAAGGAAAAGAAGAAGATCCCCAATGAGACGGACTGACACAGTGGCTTAAATATAACCATGGTGAGGATAGCGCAGGACCCGGCTGTGTTTAGTTGTATTGTGCAGGGTCTCTGTGAGTCCACAGCATCTAATAACAACAAAGGTTGCTGGAACTGAGTTAATTTGCGTGTTGAAGACACTTGTAAATAACATTCAAGGAAAAGTTCAAATAGTTGTGTAAGGTCCATTGTCTGGTGCAACCAAACTGATTCAAATGTGATCTCGGTTCTTGGGGTCGACGGCTCCCCTTCTTCTCTGGGAGGTTCTGGGTCATTAAGTTATGCTGGGAGGCATGGAAGTCACTCATTGGCGATGGCAGGACCAGGCCTAAGGCTGACCTCAGCTTCATGCTGGGATAGTACTCCTGCTTTCATAAGCTTGGAGTCAAGGACTGGCCAGAGCTATGAAAAACTAACTCTCTTCCTCATTTATAACACTGGAAATTGATCTCCACACTGGTTTTACTCAGCTGGATGGGGAAAGGTAACCATCACACCTTCCAAACTCTCCACTACATTTAAGAAACGGGTAGGCAGCTCCATGCTGTTGTTGTGGTGAAGTGCCGTAGAGTCGGTTCCAACCCAGAGCGACCCTGTATAGGGTTTCCAAGGAGTAGCTGGTGGGCTTAAGCCACCCATCTTGAAGGTCAAATGGCTTTGCAGTCTGGTGCATTAACCCACAGCACCACATCAGGACTCCAGACAGCTCCATAGGCTACCCAAAATTCGGTTTGGCAAGAAAAGATGAAAACCCTTTCTTGATTTCCTTTTAAAACAAGTCTCCAAAAGCTAGAAGTGACTGGCTTACAAGCTTTCAAGAAGAAGCCTAGATCCAGAGGGCACAAAGGAAGGTAGAATCTCCACTGGGTAGTATCCAATGTGTCTGGGTGGGGATGATTAAAGGAGATGGGAATAGGTCTCTTGTGGTACAATAGTGAATAATTGTTATCAGGATTGACTGTGAGGATTGGAAATGTAAAGGTAGACACTTTGGAGAAAAAGGAAGGGAGTGATTAACTTTGTAGTCTAGGAGCAGAAGTCCCTGGGACCATCAAGGGAGAAGAACGGAGTGGAGGGCCCTGCCCAGAGAATCAGTGATGCCAGAGATGGAGGCAGAGACTATGATATGGAGAGATGGAGCGGCTGAGGACTTTAGATCCAGAGAGGGAGAGGGGTTATGTGCTGATGACCAGGGGGCAGGTTTGCAGGGTGTACACTTTGGTTGGTTGATGATGCATGCAGGGGATTGCAACCATGGCAATGAAACAATATATGACAGGATGAATGTAAAAGTAATGTTCTCCCATGTAAACTATCACATACTTCAGAATAAAACATTAAAAAGTAAAAAAAAAAAAAAATTCTTTACAGGAACAGAAAGCCAAAAAAACCTAAACAAAACCCGAGTCTCTTGGCTGAAGTTCCTTATTGTTAGCCTTTCGGTCTTTCTTCATTAGTGTAAGCAAATTGTAGTCCCTGGGTGGTGTAAATGTTTATACTTGGACTACTAACTGAAAGGTTGATGGTTCAAACCTACCCAGAGGTGTCTTGGAAGACAGGTCTGATGATCTGCTTGAAAACCCTTTGAAGCAGCTCTACTCTGCGCATCTGGGGTCCAGGAGTCAGAATAGACTTGATAGCTAATAATAACGGTATAAACAAAATGGCTCTAAACAGAGGGAAACACGTTGGTGTTATTGCTGTTATGTGCTGTGGAGTCAGTTCCAACTCCAAGACCGAGTATAGGGTTTCCGAGGCTTCAAATCTTTGTTGGAGCTGAGAGGCTCATCTTTCTTCCATGGAGTGACTGGTGGGCTCAACTTCTGACCTTATGGGTTACAGTCCAGTGTTTATCCTATGGCACCACTATGCTTCCTTAGGGAAGCATAAGTAAGTAAATATCTCATTGCTTTCATTTCTGTGTTCCTGAGACTATCTTGATATTTAACATTGAATTTGTTCTTTTCTATAGTTAATATTTCCCACGTTGGTATTATCAACTCGTTTTATTCATATACCTAGTCAACAGGCAGTCGGTGTTTTCAAATTGATTCTGACTCAGGGCAACCCCTTGTATGTTGTTATAAAACTGCTCCAGGATTTCCAATGGCTGCTATTTTGGAAGTAGATAGCCAGACTTTTCTTATCAAGTGCCATTGGGTAATTTTCCGAGCCTTTGGTTAACCACCAAACATGTTCTCCATTTGTACCACCGAGTACACATACATTTGCATGCATATATACATAATAAGGACAAAACGTCACATGGTATCAGTTTCCATGTCAACTTCTTGAAAAGAGGTCTTTGGTGGACTTTGGGTCAGGAAGAGTTGGTCCTCGAGAGAGTGTTCAAGTAGACACAGCTGACCTCAACAAGTTTGCATTTCACTTGGAAAATAGAATAATAATGAATATTCTTTTGTTGTTAAGTTCGATTGAGTTGGTTCCAGCTCATAGCAACCCTGCATAGGGTTTTCAAAGAGTGACTGGTAGGTTTGAACCATTAACCTAGTATTACTTATCCTACAGTGTCACACCAGGAAAATAATAAATAAGTTATTAAATGCCGTCGAGTTGGTGCTGACCCACAGTGACCTTATACAGGGCTTCCAAGGAATGGCTGGTGAATTTGAACCACTAACCTGCAGCTCAAACTGACTTTACCGTTTAGCATGGTAGAAGGATGGTTCTGTTGATGCTGATGCTGTTGGCCAATGGCCAACAGCTCCTGAGGACCTACTATGTGCCAGTCACTATTCTAAGTGCGTTATGTGTATTAACTCCTTTCATCTTCAAACCCATGCTCTGACGCAGGTTCCATTATTGCACCCATTTTATGGATTTGGAGACACAGAGATGCCATCTCATTTGCCCAAGGTCACATAAGACCAGGCATACAAATCTATGCCATCTATTTCTAGAATCCAGGTTTCCCAAACTCCCCTTTGCCATCAACCTGTCCATTAGTAGAGGACTGAGTAGATATCTCAGACTGCGACAAAGACAGCAGAGAACTGGAACCGGACTTTGAAACGGAAACAGATTTGAGTGTGGGTGGTCAGAAATAATGAGTGTGTGGTCATTTTACAGCAGATAACACAGGTCAGTGGGAAGAGCAAAAACAGGGGAGAGGGTTGAGGATTGAATCCTACAGGGACAGGCTGGAGTCAGTTAGTTGAGAGACAGTGGGCTTAACAGCGTGGGTTTAGAGTCAAAACTCACTAGGTTGAAATCTTGATTTGGCCACTAACATGCTGAAAAATATTGGGCCATTTACTGTAGCCCTCTGACACTCAGTTTCCCACCGCTGAAAAAGGAATGGATCACAACCCATCTATTTGAGTAACTGCATATTAAATATAATAATGTATATGAAATGTGCAGTGTCAGGCCTGACATAGTAAGTGCCTAAGAATTGCTACTTTTTTGTTATTTCAGATGGATGGTGGTCACACGTAAGGTTTATAACCCAGGTCACATTCATGAAAATATAGAAATTGTCAAATATTTCAGTATAATTGGATCCACAATCAACACTCATGGAAGTACCAGTGAAGAATCAAATAATATATAGCATTAGACAAATCTGCTGCAAAAGACTTCTTTAAGGAGTTAAAGAGCAAAGATGTCAGTCTGAGGACTAAGGTGTGCTGGCTCCAAGCCATGGCATTTTCAATTTTCTCATATGCATGTGAAAGTTAGATCATGAATAAAGAAGATCACGGAAGAATCAATGTATTTGAGTTAATGGTGCTGGCAAGAATATGAAAGTACCAAAGACCAAGCTAATCTGCCTTGGAAGAAGTATAGTAAAAAATTTAGAAACTTTAGAAGCGAGGATGATGAGCCTTTGTCATGCATTGGAGAAGTGCTCAGGAGAGACCAATCCCTAAAAAAGTAGAGATCAATGAAAAAAAGAAAGACTTGAAAATTCGATAGAGTGACACAATGGCCGAAACAATGGGCACAAAGGTAACAACTGTGAATATGGAGCAGGACTGGGCAGTGTTTTGTTCTGTTGTACACAGGTTCACTCTTCATTGGAACTGACCCAACAAAACAACAGTGAGCTTCATGGAAAGGGGGAATTCTCCCAGTGAATATCATGCAGTATGTTGTTGTTGTGAGTTACCATTAAGTGGGTTCCAATTCTTGGCCACCTTCGTATAGCAAAACTAAATGGTCCCCAAGCTTGCGCCATCTTCACGATCACTGGCTGGTATGTTTGGGTCCACTGTGTGGTCACTGCGCCAATCCAGGCCATTGATGGTTTCCTCATTGTCATCGGCCCTGTATTTTTCCAAATAATGCCTTTTGTAGCAAGTTGTTGTTGTTGTTAAGTGCCGTCAAGTCGGTTCCGACCCATAGCGACCCTGTACAGGGTTTCCGAGGGTGTAAATCTTTACGGGAGTAGAAAGCCTCATCTTTCTCCCGCGGAGCGGCTGGTAGTTTCGAACTGCTGACCTTAAGGTTCACAGCCCGATCCGTAACCACTACGCTACCAGTGTAGCAAGTGACCAAGTTCAAAGTAAGCCAGTAGAAATCTTGCCATTCCTGCTTCTAAACAACACTCATCTTCTAAGGCTGATGTGTTCATTCTTTTGGCAGTCCAAGGTATATTCAACACTGTTTGCCAACAGTCCAGCTGAAATGAATCCATTTTTCTTTCTTTTTCACTTTACAAATTTCGCATGTGTATAAGGTGATTGAAAAGACGATGAGATGAATCTGTCCTTAGTAAGTTAATACCTTTTGTCTCCTTCGTCAGGGATTATAGCTCACTAGTTTCTATCAGCTGTACCTTTAAAATATCTCTTCCATTTGGCATCAACTCAGACCTAACATTCAATAAATATGATGTGATTAATGACTAAGTAAAGCCAAGAGAACCCAAAACATTCCACTTTGATTCCAACCCCATCGTCAGAAAGAACTGAGTCCTACCAATACAGATTTGAGACCCACAAGACCCAAGTCTTGTCAGATGGTTCTAATCAAAACTGGAAACTGTTTTTCTTATTTATTTTCTTCCCTAGACATACATAACATGTTTATTAGCCCAGGCGGAGTAATATTTGATACTGGCTGGATGGAATTTAAGGAAAGTACAAGGGTTTATGGAGGTAACCTCAACATTAAGTTTAAAATAATAATATATGGAAAACAGTCTCACAAAACACCAGACTCAGAAATAAATAAAAGCAAAATACAGCCTGTGGATTAAAATGGTTAAGGGGAAAATTCAATAATTTAAAGTTAATTACCTAAAGCGTGGAATTCTTTCACTGAGGGAGAACTGGGCTTTTCCCCTTGAGTAAAATATGGAAAAAAAAAAAACAAAGAAAGTAAAATAGAAATGAAATTACTTACATGCATGGCTAGAATGCTTCTTGGGACTAATTCTCTGTATTGTCTGATGGTAAAGTGCCATGTTTTAATTCTCATGAGATCATCAAAGGTGAACTCCAAGATCAGTCTGCCTTCTGTACATACCTGAAAACAACAAACAACGCAGTTATTTGTGATCGGCTTAACACCAGAGTTTATGACTTCACACATCAGCTGCTCCATGGGGTCTCCCTGACTGCACTTTGGCAGGGTTGTGTTTGGGCCAAGAGGTTTATTCAGGCCATACCGGAGCAAGCATAAATGCTGGAATCATTGTCCCAATAGCCATAGGTTCAAAAGCCAGCTTTATTGATCATGAATCACGTGAGCTCCTGAAACTTGATGGACTTGTTTTCTCTTTAGTCTCTATGGGATCAAATCCATGTTATAGAACTATTGTATCAAAATCTCCTGCCAATTGTTGTTGTTGTTAGGTGCCATTGAGTCAGTACTGGCTCATAGCGACCTTATGCACAGTAGAACAAAACACTGCCCCATCCTGGGCCAACCTCATTACTGTTGCCATGCTTGAGTCCATCGATGCTGCCACTTGGCCAATTCATCTCATTGGGGGTCTTCCTCTTTTTCTCTGACCCTCCACCTTACTAAACATGATATCCTTCTCCAGCAACTGGTCCCTCCTGACAATACTCCCCAAAATGGTATCCTTTTATCATTTCCTACTGTTTCTTCCACTTTTATCCATCTTTTACCATCAAAGCTGAGCTCTCATTCTAATCTTAGTTCTCCTACTTTGGGAGAATGTATCCAATAAAAGGATTCATAATGAACAGATAATTACTGTAAGGTGGCTGTTACTGTTAAGTGCAGTAGAGCAGGTTCTGACTCATAACGATCCTGTCTAGGGTTTCCAAGGAGTGGTTGGTGGATTTGAACTGCCTGCCTTGTGGTTAGTATTCTAGTGATTATCTTACAGCACCACCCCAGGACTACAAGGTTACCAAAGAGAAATTCCAGAGGGCAATGCTTAACCCCAGCCAGTGGGGATCAGCTGCTGCGCAGAAGAGTCTTGCCTAGAGTTATGGCAAACACTGCTTCCTAAAGACAGAATTCCCATCAAGGGCCAGCCTGTGGAGCATTTGTGGCACTGTGGGTGAATGTGCCAGGCTGCAAAGCCATTTGAACATCTAGGTTGGTGGTTCAAGCTCACCAGCTGTTCCTTGGAAACCCTATACAAGGTCACTATGGGTTGGAGCCTACTTGACGGCACTTACAACAACATGAAAGTAACATTATTACTGAAGCATAATGAAATGTCTGATGCGCTCTTCCCTCATGGTGTGATGAGTGACAGTGTAACTTTTGATGTTTTTTATTTTGAGATGCAAATCCTGTTTTAGGATGTGGTTTTCACCTTCTTCTTTCACGTTCAGGACTTTGAACTGGAAGAAGATGGTCATCATTTACATTTTCTATCATAAGATACAAAGTGGTCATAGCACGTAGGTCCAGTCAGTTTAACTAATTACAGCTCTTTGATCAGTCCAAGTTTCTTTCGGGAAAGCTGTGACAAGCAGTGGAGGGAGGCTTTGGCATTTGATGTTGTTAGATTTAGATCCTGGCTCAACTTTTTGCTCATGTTGGACCTTTTGGAAAATCAGATGAATTCTCTAAGTTTCAGCTATCTCACCCATAAAAGGGCGATAAGAATATCTTTGGGTCGGGGCATGAAATGATGTGTGGAGATAACCTAGTATCATACATACCTAGCACATATTAAGATCATAGTAAATGATAGCATTAGACAACAAAGAAGCATAGCCAAAAAGAACAGAGTCCTAGACCAGAGGTTGTCAGAAATTCCCAGATGGGGTTTAGTGGTTCACGGCAGTCATCTCACGGGGGTCTGCTGGGAGGACGCTGGACCTCCACATGGACTCCGAGCTCCTGAACATCTCCTGAGTTCAACCACAGCACCTTCCATTTTAAGAGCCCTGGTGGTGCCACGGTTAAGTGCTTAGCTGTGAACTAGAAGGTTAGTGTTTCGAACCCACCAGCCTCTCCATGACAGATGCAGCAGTCTATTTCCATAAAGTTGCCAGCTTTGGAAACCTTATGAGGGTTTCGTTTGACCCTGTCCTGTAGGGTCTCTGTGAGTCTGAATTGTCTGATGGTTTGTTTTTTTGGCTCTTCAGCTGTATCAGTTTTAACTTGCTGGGTTTCCGGATAGGAGTTTTTCAATAGGAGATCACCTTGTCTAAAACTGAGTACTATGACATTCATTACACCACAAAGTTAAAATAAATGACAATGAACTAAATCAGGAATGTGCTCACTTGTAAAACTTAAGGCCGACAATATGACTAACAATTTATTTCAAACTTTTCTGACATCTTCAGAACACTGTCTCTGTTGTAAAGTTAGTAAAAGGCCCTCAAGTTTTGAGTTCCAGCTAGGTTCTGGACACTGGTTAGGTGCTTTATATGCACTCGATCTAATTGAAGATAACATTTTCTAGAAAAAAGACAAAACTAGGATAAAATAAATCCTGACAAATGTGATAGGACACTTGTCAAATAAGATGCTGTTAACAGTGGCCACTGAGGTTTATCCAAGGCTCAGAAGCACTGAAAGATGATTATTGGTAATCTGGATGAAGACCTCTACCTTGGATCCAATTAGCAGACTCGGTGGGTAACTTCAGGCACCTGGCCACCTTTCCCCAATACTCCTTGAGTGGCTTTCAGAGTGTTCCTTGTAGCATCTTAGCTATGAGAGTTGATTGAACGCATTGGCCAGATGAAATCTTTAGTGTCACCGAATCAGTATACCAAGGTTTTCAAAAAGATTACACAGCAATGAAGTCACACATTTCTCCCTGGATGTTTGTGTGACAGAAGCCACTTGTGGTACAACTTTCACAGCAGAGAGGTAACCACAGCCAACCATTATGAGTGAAATGTCCTGACAATATAGGACAGGAATATGGGATGCTGCAAGCCCTTTTTAAAAGAGGGAATTATTGGATCTTTAAATAAATATTAGCCCAGGTAAACGTCATGCTTCTTTATTATCTATTCTGTTTGCTTTATATATGTGAACCACACACCCAGGGCAGATAGAAGTTCTGGCTTATTTCTATTGTTGTTAAGTGCCATTTAGTTGACACATAGCGACCCTGTATGGAGTCCTGGTGTGGCGCTGTGGGCTAATGCGTCAGACTGCAAAGCCGTTTGAACGGCAAGGTCAGTGATTCAAGCTCACCAGTCACTCCTTGGAAACCCTATACAGGGTCGCTATGGGTCGGAATCGACTCGACGGCACTTCACAACAACAACAACAACGACCCTGTATAGGGTTTCCAAGAAGCAGCTGGTGGATTTGAACCAACAGTCTTTTAGTTAGCAGACCAGTGCTTAACCTACAGCACCATACAGGACTCCTCAGACTTATGTCTACTGGAGTAAAGGTTCATATTGAGAAGCATGTTATCAAGAAGGAGCAGTCCCTGGCGAAGAACAAGGACATCATGCTTGGTAAAGTAGTTCTGGAGAAGAGCATCGTGGTCGGTAGAGTAATTCTGGAGAAGAGCATCGTGGGCGGTAGAGTAGTTCTGGAGAAGAGCATCATGGGCGGTAAAGTAGTTGTTGGTAAGTACTGTGGAGTTGGTTCCCACTCATAGAAAGCCTGCATACGGTTTCCAAGGAATGAGTTGTGGGTTTTGAACCACTGACCTAGTAGTTGGTAGTCTTGCACTTTCCCAATTGTACTACACCAGAACTCCTGGTAAAGTAGAAGTAGTAGTTGTTGTTGTTGTTAAGTGCCATCAAGTCGGTTCTGACTCACAGCAACTGTGTATGGGGTTTCCTAGGAGTGGCTGGTTGGTTTGAACTACCAACTTTGTAATTCAAACTGACCTGGAAGTCCAGTGTTTACAGCAGGCAGTGACAAAAGAGGAACTTTCAATGAGATGAACTGGCACAGCGAATGCAGCAATCAACTCAAACCTGATAATAATTGCTAGGTGGGTGTAGGCCCAGGCCGAGTTTTGTTCTGTTGTACACAGGGCCTCTGTGAGTTGGAACCAACTCAATGGTACCTAACAACTTGCATTCGGATCAACTATAAGGACAAGTTTTGTTGTTTTCCTTGCTTATTGTAGAATGGCAAACCAGTTGAGCACCCATCTTGTCATCAAACTGATACAGGTCTACAAAATAGAAAGTTGTCACACATATCGGGCTCCTCCTTCCTCGTTCATAACTGAGGACTAAGCTTTATCTAAGGAATGTCATGTGTAAGACCACAATTCTTAGCACAGAATGTGAGTTGACTGTGTTGGATACTTCCTTTAAAGAAAATAGGATGAGTTCTTTGAATAAATGGATTAGGGAGAATTCTGGTCATACATGGTCTTCGCCAAGTAATTACTCCCACAGCATTTTCCCAAGCCCTATGCTGCCTTTCTGCCCCCACCCGCCCCCACCATAGAAATGAAAGGAAACCAAAGGTTTTGCAATTTATTTTATATACAACCATCAGCAAAGGAATAAGAGGTGCATGGGCACCTTGCTCCAATACTCCTTGAGTGGTTTTCAGAACATACATTCCTTGTTCTGAAACGGGAAAAAAAAAGTGGGCATAGCTTAAAAAGGGAAAGTGATGTTTTCTCTTTTTAGAAAAATTTGGTGTATTCCTCTGAATCAATACAATTAATGCAACCTTTATCTAAAGTTAGTTTTTTTTTTTTTTTTTCTTAAGCTGCCTTTCACTTGTAATCCAAAATCAAAAGGGTCCCCAATTAAGAAAACATTTTCTGTTGTACTGAATTCATGTTACTGTGCTATGAGCTCTGACATTTTGTTTCTGTGGTAACCAAAATCAGCTGATTAGTTGGCATGGCAACAGAAAAGATGTAATCCCAGCAGACACACTCTAATCAATGCCCCCAGCACAGATGGTCTCCAGAGGATCAACAAGAAAGAGGCTGACAGGCATTCAGCAATCACGTGCTAGCTTGAGACTAGGCCAGGAACAAGGGAACTAAAAAAGAACATTTCTCAAACTAACGGGTGGGTTTTTAACCCTTTTTGTTCTTTGACTGATTGTAAAAGAATATTGACCGTATAATACGTCGACTCTCAGACGACCTTTAAGAAATAACGCTGAATGTATTATTGGAATGTTTCTTTAATTTCCTTGGCTTTCATATCAGCAATAGCAAATATGGGATAGTGCTTTTAGATGAACAATCTCTTGAAGCTCATGGTAGATTGTTTAGAGATACATCACATGTCTAATGCATATGTGTTGTTATTGTTTGGTGCTGTTGAACTGGTTCCGACTCACAGCAACACTAAGCAGAACAGAATGAAACGGGTTGATACGATATCGTCCTCAAACTTGTTACTATGTCAGAGCTCAGGACGGCAGTCATAGTGTCATAGTATAAATATTATGTGTATATATGAAGGGACTTCAAAATCTTTGTAGGAAAAAATGGAGAAATTCTTACATTAACTTTTTTAACTCCTCTTGTGTGTGTTGTTGTTATGAGTCATCCAGTCGGTTCTGGCCCATAGCGATCTTGTGTAGGGTTTCCGAGGAGTGGCTGGTGGGTATGAATGGTCCAACGCATCATCCTGTTGTGCCGCATCTCTGTTTATACAGATGTAGACATAGACACATAGAGAACTTTTCATAAAAGTTTGTGAAGAAACTCTGTTGTTGCTAGGTGTCGTTGTGTGAGTTCCAACTCAGCGCATTGCTGCACAACATTACAAAATACCACTTGGTCCTGTACCATTCACACAATTGCTGCCATGTTTGAGCCCCCATTGCTGCTCCTGTGCCAATCCATCTCATGGGGGTCTTCCACTCTTTCACTGACCCTCCTCCACTTTACCAAGCATGATGTTCTTCTTTAGGGATTGATCCATCTGGATAATATGTCCAAAATATGAGACAAAAAGTCTTGAAGTCTTAACCTCCTTACTTCGAGGGAGCATTCTGACTACACTTCTTCCAAGACAGATTTGTTTGTTCTTCTGGTGGTTCATGCTACTTTTAATTTTCTTCTCTAGAACCATCATTCAAATGCATCAATTCTTCTATGATCTTGCTTATTAATTGTCCAACATTCACATGCTTATGCCATTCCTCTTCAATCTGTGCTTCTTAGCAT
>NW_006408718.1:1199239-1205062 GCF_000296735.1 Chrysochloris asiatica
GATGACCATGATGACCACGATGACATGAATTGTTGTTGTTAAGTGCTGTCAGGTGGTTCCTGCTCATAGCGACCCTGTGAGTATATGGTTTCCAAAGATCAGATGGATTTGCACATTTTTGTTAGCAGTCCAGTGCTTATCCTACAGTGCAACACCAGAACACACATGCATATGATCAATTTGGTCATTAATATTATAATTTGGCTAGAGTTGGGATAAGAATATAAATCCCTTGGGTATAATGCAGTATATGTGTTAAGATAAAGATGATAAAATAGCTGTCAAAGAGAGAAATGATTACTCCTATAGGAAAACTGGTTAGTGCACTTCCATGGTATATGTTTACATGAGGAAATGATTCTATAATGAGTAATTGAGCATGGAGAAAATGTAGACCTCTGTTTATACAGGTGATAAGACTGCCCAATAACAGTTTTACCAGTCTTAGCAGTTTACAAACTGGTAAAGCATCTCCAATAACACACTGAAGGTGCTTAATTCCAGCCAGCGCTCACACCCCCAACTACCCCTTGAAGGTCTTGAATTCTGAAAACCTTGACACATGCACTTCTGCCTATTAAGCTTTGTTTTCTATTGGACTCAAAGTGAAAACATAAAAGAGAGGCTTTCTAATGTGTGCTTTAAAACTCTCATTACATATTTATCCATAATCTATGATGTTTCTGTGATCAGGAAATTGCAAAATGGGCACGAAATGCTTGAGGAATATTAAATTTTACTGCTTATTAGGACTGTGGCTGATTTCTGATTCACCAGGTGACCAAATTTTCATCAAAGCAAACCAAAATTGCTGGGTCTAATGTTCTTGGTGGAATTCGACTTTATTGATGGTCTATATCAGAACACTGGTTTGCTGCCTATATGCATCGCATTTCTGAGTTATGCCATGTGCTGATAGTAGATCCCTCTTTAAAAAGAAAATATTAGTTTCTGAACTATTTTACTTTCTGATACTTTCTGACATGTGATTGGTGTTGTTAAGTACCGTCAAGCCAATTCCGACTCACAGCGACCCTGTATAGGGTTTTCAAGGCTGTAAACCTTTATGGAAGCTGAAATTCTCATTTTTCTCCTGAACAGGTCGTTGCTGTTGGTAAGTGCCATCGAGTTGCTTCCGACTCACAGCAACCTTGGATAGGGTTTCCGAGGAGAGAGTGGTGAGTTTCAACTGCCAACTTTGCAGTTAGCAGTCCGGTGCTTCTCCTATATCTCCACACCAGGATTCCGAATAGGTCATTAGTCAGTTATTATATATTAAGTAGTCATAGTAGTTTATTACACAAAGAAGAACTGCTTTTAGTTGATATAAGAACAAAAAACAATTTTGAACGCTTCTTTGGATAATATAATAACCACCGAGAAGCAAAAAGGAAAATGAAAAAGAATCTTTAAAACTTTTCCTAAAATATATATGTGCGTAATTAGTTTCTGGAGTGAGTCCACATAGCTATGCTACATTTCCCAGAAAGTGATATTTCTCATCACAGTATGGAAATAGTCATTACTGCAGCTATATTGCCAAAGAATAGACTTATAGGGAGGCCTTGTGGGGTGCTGTGGGTTAATGTGCTGGACTGCAAAGTCGGTTTGAACTGCAAGCTCACCAACTGCTCCTCAGGAGCCCTATGCAGGGTTGCTATGGGTTGGAACCAACTCGGCACTTAACAACAAGAGTTAGATGGGTGGTCCAAATAATTGATACCTAGGCAAAGGGGGTTGGGTTCATCATGGTACTCAGGACTATCTTGTAAATGGCCTGCGTGCCTGAGTAAGGCACTCATCCTGTTGCAAAGAGGAAAGTTTCAGGCATAACAGAATACAAAACACCCAGAAACCATTGCCACAGAGTCAGTTCTGACTCATGGCAACCTCAGTTCTACTGAGTATAAAACTGTGCTCCCTAGGGTTTCCTTAGCTGTGATCTTTATAGAAGCAGATCGTTAGGTCTGTCTTCTGAAGTGTAACGGCCGGGGCACAAACCACCAACTTTTCAGTTAGTAGTTGTGCACAAACCATTGCCTGGCCCAGGGACACTTTAAGCATGAATACAACAAAGGAAGATCTTAGTTTCATGATTTGGATAAAGCAGCGCTTTCTCCATTCATCAGAGGAATGGAATTTGTTTTGATCTAAAACAAAGAGTCCTGGTGTGGCACTGTAGAATAAGCAGTTTACCGTTAATTTCAAAGTCGTCAGTTCAAATCCATTAGTCACTCCTTGGAAACCCTATGCAGGTTCCCTATGACTCTATGGTACTTAACAACAGCAACAACACAAGTCCCCTATAGAGACGAGTGGAGTGTGGGACCCTATCAAGAGAAGCAGTGACACCAGAGATGAAGGCAGAGATGAAGACATGGAGAGATGGAGCAGCTGGGGACTCTGGACTCTGGGAGGGAGTGGGGCAGTGTGTTGATGGCCAGGGGGCAGGTTTGCAGGGTGGGGTGTACCCTTTGGCTGTTTAATGATGCATGGAGGGGATTGTAATCATTGCAATGAAATCAAATAAGATAGGATGCATATAAAGCTAATGTTCTCCCATGTAAACTATCACTCAATTCACAATAAAAACTTAAAAAAAAAAAAAAAATCCCCTATAAACAGCATGGTATTTCCAAAGTAGCTCATTTATGAAAAACATTCTAGCCTGAAAAAGAATTTGCATAATATGCAGAAAGGCTATGCCAAAAGCATCTTTATTTTGTAAGTTTTTCCTTAATCGTTGTTGTTGTTAAGGGTCCCCTAGTCAATTACAACTAATAGCAACCCTGAATGGGGCTTGCAAGGAGTGACTGGTGAGTTTGAACCGCCAACCGCATGGTTCAAACTGGCCTCCTGGCCCAGAGCTTATTCTACAGCACCACACGGGGACTCCCAACTTTATTTAATTATCATGGATATTTTCCCCTATAAAACATACTGAATAAACTATCACATAATTCACAATCAAACATATGTATATTTTCCTCGTGTTATCTAAAAAGTAACACTAAGCCCTGAGAAAACTAACAGTGGAGTGGCAAAGAAATGAGCTGAAATAAAACAATTGTGAGGATGGTGCAGAGCTGGGCAACGTTTCGCTCTGTTGTACATAGGGTCACTATGAGTAGGAAATGACTCGATGGCACCTAAGAAGACAACATTCAGGCTTAGTAACAACAGCCATCGGTACACATCCATCTGATCTACTAGTTTATGTAAATGTTCAGCATCTTCAAAATGAAGAGATGCATTCAATTATCCAGGTAATGGTTGCATCTCCATGGGTACAACTCTCTTCTCCTCATGGATTTCGCTCAGCATTCAATGAAAAATTTCTTTGTCTTTGACTGACAGAAATAAAAACAAAACAAAACAAAAAAACAAACAGAAACTAGTTTCAGGGGACCAACTGTTAAAACAAGAAAAAAGAGAAAAACACAACGTCTATCTCCTATTTAAAATGTCTATTGGTAAAATCTAGACACCATGCTATCAGCAGCATCTGGAGATGTGTGTTTGCATTTTATAACCATTTCTTTGCCTTCAGTTCAGAGTTCTGGTACGGTGCTGTAGAACAAAGCACTTGACCACAATGCCAGTTTGACCACAGGTTAGCAGTTCAAACTCACCAGCTGCACCTTGGAAACTTTATATAGAATCGCTATGAGGCAGCACTGAGTTGTCAGCACCTAACAACAACTATTGTATCCGTCCAGTCACTTTTCTGATTTGGACTGGTACAGATAACTCTGATGACTCTACTTCACCTGACTATAAAGAGAGGGACATCATTTGTGTTTCAAATGAAGAGAGATGGTGTTGTCGTTGTGAAGAGCTGTTGAATTGGTTCCAACCCATAGCGACACTTTATAGGGATTCTGAGGAGTGGCTGGTGAGCTTGAACCACTAGCCTTGAGGTTAAAACTGACTTTGCAGTCCAGCGCATTAACCATATCATTAATATTAATGATATTAATATCATTAATATGAAACTAACACATTAGTTTCATAGCCTCATCTTCATCAAATTGCAAGGAACTTGCTCTCATTAAAAATGAACTTGCATTAGGCAGAATCTATGGCTAAATATTTGTTCTTACTAATTTTCAACACTGCCTGTAGATCAGAAGTACAGAAAGTATAGTAGACAGGGTTGAATCTCTACTGCTTGTGTCACCTGCATTCATTTCCTGAGATGACGCTATCATTTTCTCCTCTGATTTTCTCTCACTCTTTTATAATTTATGTTCCTACTGTGCTCACTGGAGTCCTGGTGTGGCACTGTAGGATAAGTACTCATCACAAGATTGTTATTGTTGCCATTAAGTGTTGTCAAGTCAGCTCCGGCTCATAGAGACCCTGTATCGGGTTTCTGAAGAGTGGCTGGTGAGCTTGAACCACCAACCTTTCAATTCAAACAGAAGCACATCAGCACACAGCCCCGCACAGGGACTCCACAAGGTATTTGGTTCAAACTCACCAGTCGCTCCTTGGAAACCCAATACAAGGTCCCTATGAGTCTGAACTACTCAAAGGCACTTAACAACAACAACTGTGCTTGCTTACTGAGCTGCTTGCTTGATTCTCTGACAAATTTCTAAGAACTTGTTGTTGTTGTTGTTGTCAGGTGCCATCGAGACGGAACCGACTCATAGCGACCCCATGCACAGCAGAACGAAACAATGTTCGATCCTGGGCCAACCTCACTACCGCTGCCACACTTGAACTTAGGCGACATCTTATTGATTTTGTTTCTATTTTTCGATTGTGGTTAGTTGCGTTCTGTTTAATCGGTCCCCCCTCCTTCTTGGGATGTTAAAATTTGAATTTAGCTTTAAATTTATTTATTTATTTTAAATTTTAGCAATGAAACACAAATACTGCACAAAAATAGAACATGTTTCAGTTATGCTGTTTTTTAAGTGTCATCAAGTTATTTGACTCATGGCTACCCTGTATAGTATTTCCAAGGAGCAGCTGGTGTGTTTGAACTACCACCATTGTGGTTAACCCTCTAATGCTTATCCTGAAGCACTATACAGGACTCTTCTCAGTTACAGAACACTTTAGATATAGAAACAAAAATTTTAATTTAGCAACTAAAGTTTGATAGGCAACGGAACCTCTCTTTTGAGGTTTGAGTTTTTAAGTTCTATCAATAGTTTCACATTCCTGGGCTCTCAATCACACACACACACACACACACACACACACCCCTTAGAAATGTCCACACAATAATATGGATGTACTACAAACAAGTAAGAGTATCTCACAGTGCTGAACATGTCTGAGATATGAGGAATTAGCTTAATGTTTCAGAAGAAAATTAGAATAGTTCTTCTTTAATATACCCAGAGAAGGAAAAGCTAAGCCTGATAGTGAGTCTGTCCAGTACCTTGGTAAACATGGGCTTCCCGTGCTGGGTGACCATGGCACACTGGTCGCAGTCCACCGTGATGGATGAGTTGTGATATGATTCTTTCGAGTGTTTGAGAATGTAATACAGGTCGGTCACCCCTCCTTCAAACACAGTGCTAAAGTAACGGGGGATGAGGGTCCTGCCGATCGCTAGGAGAGAGAATAGAGAAACAAACCATTAACACCAGTATTAGATGCCTGGCAACTCACTTTATAACCAAATCTCCTATACTACTGTGCAAATTATCTCAAGAAAACATTGCTGTCAATTTCAGCATATGGCGGCCTCACGTATAACAGAATGAAATGGCGCCCAGTAGATGAAAGGAGCTCTGGTAGCGTAGTGGTTACGAATCAGGCTGTGAACCTTAAGGTCAGAGGTTCGAAACTACCAGCTGCTCC
>NW_006408718.1:1205182-1209544 GCF_000296735.1 Chrysochloris asiatica
TCGACAGCACATAACAACAACAGATGGTTGGTATGTTTGGGAGCAGCTCGTGTCAGGCCATCTCCTGAAGGGTTTTTCTCATTTTTGCTGTCCCCTCTACTTTACCAAACATGCTATTCTTTATAAATGGCCTTGGCCCTCCAAGGTTGCAAGTTGTAAAATAAAATCCCCAATTATTCAGGAAAATTGTATACAGTCATCTCTCCAGATTTTGTGTCCATCAAAAGGCAATAATGTGCTAGGAGAAAATGCATTAACCACTTTGATAAAATATCTACTCTGTAAATGAACATGTTTTCAAGAAAGAAAACACATCAAACAGACTTGAAATTTCCCGCGGAAAATTTACGGACCAGTTTATCCAATTCTATTGTCTTATTGCAGTTATCATGTGCCATCAAGTCGGTTCTGACTCATAGTGTCCCAGTATAGTGTTTCCAAGGGTGGCTGGTGAGTTTGAACTGCTAAGCTTGCAGTTCAGTGCCTGTCCTACAGTACCACACACAGGGCTCATTATTATCACTAGTAACAGTCACAATATAAGTTTAATAATATAATGCTTGTCATGTATGAAATATTTTGATATTCTCTTGTTGGATCTTTAGAAAATCCCAAGTATGGGTCTAGTTTGGGTTTCTTTTGGGGACTCCAAAAATTGTTATCGAAGAAAAGAAAGAAAAGGTTCTTAGGAATATTTCAAGGACACATGACTTAGAAGTAACTAATTAGGGTCTGGTGTGGCACTGTAGGATGAGCACTGGACTGGGAACTACAAGGTCAGTGGTTCAAACCTACAAGTTGCTCCTCAGAAACCCTGCACAGGGTTGCTATGAGTTGGAATTGACTCAAAGGCATTTAACAAAACCAAGTTTTTCCAACATCATGCTCAAGCTGCTTTAAAGTATGAGAGTCTTCAACAAGTGACCTGAATATCCTTATGCAAAAATGATCCACACCCTAGCAACCGTCCACGTGCCTGCCCATTTCTTGAGATGAATACCTTTCTCTCTCAGAATACATGGCCCATTTAAAGAGAACTTGAAACCTTCCACTTGTTCTAAGTTGGTCTTTTTCATACCATGTGTCCTGCCCTGCCCCATTTTATTTTACACAATTGCGTGAGAAGCTGGGTCTTTCTAATAGATGACACATATACATGTCTAACAAACTTCTTGCTTCAACAGTGATATCAAATCTTCTTACAGTGAAAATACCAACTCATAATATGAGGAATTTTGCTTATCTGCAGATTTGAAGGCAAGGTCCTAAAGCATTCTCAAGCAATTCAGGATTTTAATAAATCTCTCACACTCCCTATCTAATGCCTCTTGGAAGACAAAAATAATATTTAAGGTAAACAAGCTACCAAAGAGAGCTTTAGTTAGGAAAGATCATCCAGTTATCACTTGGATGTTTTATGATATTTAGTTTCATTTAAAAAGAATCAGTGCTAATCCATCCCATATGGATCTGTATCTCTTTTGTACATGGGCTAGGAAAAAAATGAATATCGAAAGACTCCCTTGCCAAATTGTTTTCTGAAGTGGTCGCTAAAGAATACCAATGTGAACCACTAGTCCTTGCATAATTTATGTAGCTGTTATGGCTTTACATTTGCTGCAGGAAAAATCAATCAAGAAGTGTGTACTTAATACTTCAATAAAGCTGGAATACCCTCTTAAATACGTCTTACCTGTGTGTTTCTTACACATGGCCTCAACCACCAAGGTGCGTGCTCATGCACTGAATATAACATTCAAATGAGAATACTTTGACTCCTCCAGTTCCTTAAACATATGCATAGCCAAATGATAAAGAACATTTTGTAATGCTGAAATCCTTATTGTATCTTAATAAACAGAGAAAATTAATTTAATGCATTTCAATGTTCTAACTTAAAGCTTATTACCATAAATCAGCTGCAGGAATTTGACAATGTGGAATCTGTACTGTTGAGCAAAAATATAAACCCTAAAAATGTAGACACAGAATGTTGGAAATGTAAAGGTAGATGTTTTCTAACAAAAGGAGGGGAGTAGCTGATTTTTCAGTTCAGGAGCTGAGGTCCCTGGGACCATCAAAGGAGAAGAGCAGATTGTGGGACCCTACCCAGAGAAGCAGTGATGCCAGAGATGGAGGCAGAGATGATGACATGGGGAGATGGAGCGGCTGGGGACTCCGGACTCAGAGAGGGAGAGGGACTGTGTTCTGATGGCTGGGGGTTGGCTTGCAGGGTGTATTTTGGTTGTTTGATTATGCATAGAGGGGATTGTAATCATTGCACTGAAACGAAATACAATCGGATCAAAGTAAAGCTAATGTTCTCCCATGTAAAATATCACTTAATTCACGATAAAAACTTTTTAAAAAATTGAGACACAGGGTAAACATATTTCAAGATGCTGGCCAAGGAATTTTTACACTATAAAGGTCACTACCAAATAAACATGTCTGGAAAAGTCATATAGCTATTTATCACCAATTCAACACAATTAGAACACTGAAAAGGAACACAATTTAAGTCCCAGAAAAACAAGTTCCCACACTCACAGGTTTCACTATATTAAAATAAGTTGAATGGGTAAGCGGTTTGAGATTTCTTACCTTTAAAACAAAATATTTAATTACATTTGCAACTCCAGAAAATATACCAACTAGGAAATGTACCAATTTATGAGTGTAAGTAAAAAATTATTATTACTATTAGGATTCCAGTTCATACACTCCAAACAAAATGTATTTAAGTATGTCTCTGTGATCAGTGAATGGACACAGACAAGTTATCTTAGTAGCACATTCATCTTAGTCTCGTTGGGCCAGAAGCAAAGTACAAACAATACAGTGACTTCTGAGAGGATCAGCTCTGCCAGGTAATTTCAAGGCAGAGAGGTCAGCTTAGAAGGTTATGGTGACTTTGGGTGGTGGTGGGGCACTGTTAAGGATAATTTTGATGGATTCTTCTCAAAAGACAAAGGACTATCAGGGAGCATGTTAGAAAGAAGTTGTAAGAAAATTGAAGAGCACATTGGTGAGAGAAAAACCAGGGAAGTTGCACTGAAGACTTTGTTTTCCACCTGCTTCTTTTTCAGGCTGTGAGCATTTCCTTAAGCAGTCATACCTCATCCACCATACAGCCCTTGTCTTGCCCATTCAGACTTATTTTGGCTCCCCAAACTCAAAAAAGCATTGAAAAGGAACAGGGTTTGAATGTCCTGAGAATGCCCAAACTGCTATTTTGAGGTGGTGAAAATCTAAGAGTGCAGATTTCTTCAGGGAAGGGTTAGAGGATGCAAACACCATCTTCAGACAGGTAGAGATGTAGACGGAGGATATGTTGAGAATCAATTACTTCACATTTTGGACATTTTTATTTTATGAAGGTGGCTATGATTTTGTAGCATTATTTTTTGACTTGGCTTCATCTGTAGCTGGGGATCCCAGCTTTTGTGATTACTCACATCTCACTAATTTCACCCCAGATTCAGGGAGTCTGCACAGAGCAGACTGTGGGTTGATGGATACATTTGGACAATTTCTATCACTTTAGAAAATGATTGTTATGTATATCTGAGTACAAAACGATGTGGGAGCCATGCCTGACTTCCCCTGGCTTCACAAGGGAGAAAGAGAATCAAACTTAAAATCAGCTCAAGGCCGATACTGCTGACATGAAGTCAAATATGCTTCCACCCTACAACCTTCATTCCCCTATTCTGACACCAAGCATCCCTCCCACAGCACTCTCTGCTTCACATCTGGGTTTAATAATCCATTGCAATGACCACACAGAATTCATAACAATAGTTATGATTAGGGAGTTTATTAGGAAAGTGAACAGGGTACAATTCAGGATCAAAACCAACTCAGGAGACAGCAGTTCTCCAATCAGGAGCACCTTCTGTCTGCCTTCCTGCAGGCGCACCACACTCTTATTGTCTTCAGCCTCTCAGTCTTGTGGTTGTGTGGCCTCTGCCCTGCTGAAGCAAGTGTTACAAAGTTCTTTTAGCTAGTCCATGAATCCCAAAGGGCACATTCTTCAAACTAGTCTCCCATCCATAGGCACTCAGTTTGACTCAGTCAATCTGCCAAGATGCCACATGGGCTCTGTCTCTCCATGCCACGCCTCTGGCTTCCCTTCTGCTGTTGACATTTTTGTAGATAGAGGTCTTACACTCCAGTCATAGTGCTCCTTCTTGATGGTCTCGGGATCTTCTATTTCTGCTTCTGAGATAGCTCCTTTTAAGCCTCGCTGGAAGGTAAAACTAACCAATCCCAACCTTGATGTTGTTGTTAGGTGCCATTGAGTTGGTATTGACTCATAGAGGCCCTATTCATAGCAAAATGAAACACTGCCTAATCCTG
>NW_006408718.1:1210970-1212938 GCF_000296735.1 Chrysochloris asiatica
TAAACATCCATTAATAATAGGAACATAGAATGTATGGAGTATGAATCTAGGTAAATTGGAAATTGTCAAAAATGAAATGGAACACATAAACATTGATATCTTAGGCATTAGTGAGCTGAAATGGACTGGTTTTGACCATTTTGAATCTGACAACCACATGGTTTACTATGCCGGAAATGACAAATTGCAGAGGAATGCTGTTGCATTCATTGTCAAAAAGAACATATCCAGATCAGTCATGAAGTAAAATGCTGTCTGTCATAGGATAATATCCATGTAACTACAGGAAAGACCTATTGCATTGGGCAAATCTGCTTCACAGGAACTTTTTAAAGTGTTGAAGAGCAGAGATGTAAGCTTGAGGACTAAGGTGCACCTGACCCAATTTCAATAACCTCATATGGATGTGAAAACTGAACATTGAATAAGGAAGACCGTAGAAAAATTGATGCCTTTGAGTTGTGGTGTTAGAGGAGAATACTAAAAGTGCCATGGACTGCCAAAAGAACCAATAGATCTGTTTTGTAAGAAGTGCAGCCAGAGTGCTCCTTGGAGGCCAGGATGGCTAAGCTTCGTCTCTCATACTTTGGACAGATTGTCAGGAGAGAACAGTCGCTGGAGAAGGATGTCATACTGGGTAAGGTGGAGGATCAGAGAAAAAGAGGAAGACTCCCAACGAGATGGATCAGCCAGGTGGTATCATTGATGGCATCAAATGTGGCAGCGGTGGTGGAGTTGGCCCAGGATTGCACATTGTTTCATTGTGCTGTGCATGGTGTCACTATGAGTCGGTTCCGACTCGATAGTACCTGACAACAACAACAACAACAGGAAAGACCTAGGAGCTCTGGTAGCACAGTGGTTACGAGTTGGGCTGCCAACCTCAAGGTCATCAGTTTGAAACTACCAGCGGTTCAGTGGGAGAAAGTTTGAAACTACCAGCGGTTCAGTGGGAGAAAGATGAGGCTTTCTGTTCCCATAAAGATTTACAACGTCAGAAACTCTATGCAGGGTCACTATGAGCCAGAACTGACTCCACGGTACTTACCAATAACAACAGGGCAGACCAGCTAATACCACTATTTTTCAAATTTGAGCACCAACCACTAAAGCCAGTGAGGATGAAACAGAATAATTCTACCAATTTCTTCAATCTGAAGTTGATCAAACATGCAATCAAGATGTATTGCTCATTAGTGGTGATTGGAATGCAAAGGTTGGGAGCAAAGAGCAAGGATCAGTAGTTGGAAAATATGGCCTTGGTGATAGAAATGATGCTGGAGATCGCATGATGGAATTCTGAAAAACCAATGATTCGTTCATTTCAAATACCCTCTTTAGACCACATAAGAGATGATTATACACATGGACCTCACCAGATGGAATACACAGAAATCAAACTGACTATATCTGTGGAAAGAGACGATGGAAAAACAAGTCAAAACAAGACCAGGGGCAGATTGTGGAACAGACCATCAATTGCTCATATAAAAGATCAAGATGAAGCTAAAGAAAATGAAAATAAGTCCACAAGAGCCAAAATAGGACCTTGAAAATATCCCACCTGAATTTAGAGCTCATCTAAAGAACAGATTTGATACATTAAACACTAAAGGCCAATGGCCAGAAGATTTGTGGGATGACATCAAGAACATCATACAAGAAGAAAGCAAAAAATGATTAAGAAGACAAGAAAGAAGGAAAAGATCAAAATGGATGTAAAAAGAGACACTGAAACTTGCTCTCCAGTATAGATATGACAAAACAAATGTAAGAAATGAGGAGGTACAAGAGCCGAACAGAAAATTTCAAAGGTCAGCTTGAGAAGGCAAAGTCAAATATTACAACGAAATGTGCAAAGATCTAGAGTCAGAAATCAAAAGGGAAGAACATGCTCAGCATTTCTCAAGCTGGGGGATAGAAGAAAAAATGCAGGCCTTGACCTTTGTTACTGAAAAATTCTCTGGA
>NW_006408718.1:1214006-1215639 GCF_000296735.1 Chrysochloris asiatica
ATCAAACAATGTATTGCATTAGGCAAATCTGCTGCACAAGACCTTTTTAAAGTGTTGAAGAGCAAAGATGTCAGCTTGAAGACTAAGGTGCAACTGACTTAAGCCATGGTATATATGCATGAGAACGTTGGACAGTGAATAAGGAAGACCGTCAGAGAATTGATGCTTTTGGAAGAGAATATCGAAAGTGCCATGGACTGCCAAAAGAACAAACAGATCTGTGTTAGAAGAAGTACAGCGGAAGTGCTCCTTGGAGGCCAGAATGGCCAGACTTCATCTCTCATACTTTGGACATATTGAGAGCAGTGACCATTTGCTAGAGAAGGATATCATGTTTGGTAATGTGGAGGGTCAGAGAAAAAGAGGAAGACCCCTATGAAGATGGATTGGCCAAGTGGCAGCTTCAATAGGCTCAAGTGTGGCAACAATTATGAGTTTGGCCCAGGACCAGGCAGTGTTTTGTTTTGTTGTGTATAAGGCTGACATGAGTTGGTACTGATTTGATGACACTTAACAACAACAACAATCCAATCACTTGGTAGGAATTAAGAAGACATTGGATAGATAATAAATTCAAGGTACTAGCTTGAGATTTGTTTTCTGCCCTGATTTCTTTGTGGAATTGTCCCTACCACTTTTTACATGCTTTCCTTTGAACCATCACCCACAGAACTTCCATATCTACTGTGGGAGATGGTTACTCAGATGGCCTCCAAATCGTCAGGGCAACGGTGTTGACACTTTTGTGGAAAGAGTTTCCTTTCTTTAAATCTGGGCTGGACATCTGATGTGCTATAATTAATAGACTGTCACACAAGTGATCTGTCAGTTTGGGGATAAACTTTAAAAATCCCTAGAAGCTTCCTTGTTTGTACTCAAGGGGAAATCAGTTGCTATGTATTAAATTGAATGACTCTCACACCACCATGCTGTGAGAAGCTCAAAACAGTCAGACAGAGACAAGTGAGGAAGGAGCAGTGAATCTTCCAGCCAAAAACCCAGCTGATCTCCTTACCACAGCCAGCATCACTTGCCAAGCATGTGAGCAAGCCATCTTGGAAGGGGATCTTCCTGTCCCAGTTGAACTGCCTCAAGTTAAACTCACATGGAGCAGATATGAAGCCACCACTGAGCCCTGTCCAAATTTCAGAATCATGAAGAAATATCTTATTTTCCTACAGTGGCTGCAATAGAAATGCCACCAGTGGGTGACTTTATAGATCAGAAATTTAATTTTTACATAGTTCTATGGGATACATGGAGTCCTGGTGTGGTGCTATGGGTTAATGTGCTGGACTGCAAAGTCAGTTTGAGCCACAAGGTCAGTGGTTCACGCTCACCTGCCCAGACACCCTATACAGGGTCACTATGGGCTGGGACCGACTTGAGAGCACTTAACAAGAGCAACAACATAGGCTAGATATTGACTGTAAGAGATTTATTAATATCATATGGAGGTAAATTTTTGCTGAAGATAATTTTTAAAATGGTTACAGAATTACAGGAAGCTGCCAGAAATTCAAATTGGATTAAAAAGGGAATGCGGAGCTAATGATATCATTGCCGACGTTAGAAGGATCTTGGCTGAAAGCAAAGGATACTATAAAGATGCTTACTTTTATTTTATTGGCCA